>NC_048219.1:70397917-70568830 GCF_002007445.2 Ailuropoda melanoleuca | reverse complement strand
GGGGGTGTTATACGCAGCTAATGAAGCATCGAACTTTACATCGGAATCCAGGGATGTACTGTATGGTGACTAAGATAATATAATAATAAAATATAAAAAAAATAAAAATAAAAAAATAAACAGCAAAAACAAAAAAAGACTACATTTCTGGGGAAGGTTGAAACTGCAATTAAATTAGGTATTAAGCTAAATGATGCCATCTTGGGCCTGTGACCTTCTTTTTAACAGATGCTGCAGTTTGTCAATAGTGTAGAGAAAACTTATTGTTTAGTAAACTATAATACTCAGCTTCCTTATGGATAGTTATGGGATAGTTACTGTAAAGGCTGCTTTTAGGCAAACAGACTTGAGCAATGGAATGCAGAAAGGGCTGCAGTGACCTAGCTGAATAAAGACAGGCCCATCAGGCAACCCACCTCGAAATATCCATAGGCCCTAACCTACACCAATGGGCTACTTACAGTCAGGCACAGTTACCAAAAAAGGGAGAATTCCATTCATCGCCATCCCTCCTTCACCTTTCCTCTTTAAAAACTGCCCCCACCCATTGCCTTCTGGCAGACAGCATCTCCTCTGCTGTCCTGCCCACCGTGTCCTTGCAACGTATTCAGTAAACTTCTATCTCCTTTGGTTCTGCACCTCAGGTGAATTCTTGTCACAGCCCGCACCACCAGCTTCCACTCATTAGTGACCCCACATCTGGGGCCCTCATCTGATCAGAAGAGACACCCCATTTAGGCGCCACATTTATCATTCCTACTGCATAGATTTGCGATTAGAACTAAACAGGTAATTTACGTGAGTTCTAGCACATTGTAAATATGCAATAAATCAACTAGTATTATGGTAATATTAGTACTGACAAGTATTGATAAGAATTTTTTTATCAAATAAATTCAGAAATGTTATCTATTTTTATGCTAAGATATTTACTTTCTTCTCTTTGATCAGTATAGCAAAACTAGTACATTTTGTCTAATCAAAATAGTTTATACTTTCTCAGCAACTTATATATTTCAAAGTACTTTCATGTGCATTGGTTCATTTGAGCCTCATCATATCTATGTAAGATAATCATGCCAAATATTATTATCCACATTTGTGGTTAAGAAAACCGACCCTCAAAAACAAATTTCATATATTATATAGCTAACACGTAGAGAAGCCAGAACTATAAACTAGGTCTTCTGATGCTTTGACCAATAGCAAAATAGAACTCCATATAGAGTCTATAAGGAAAGAAAGCTGCCTTGTGTGGAGAGGAAATAATCCATACAAAAATTCACTTTTAAGGCCTCATCTGTAGTTTAACGCTATACCCTTGCATTTCAAAAACACTGTCTGTGCTGAAATCTGTGAAATATATTACGCTAATTTTGGAAAGCACCTGGGATTCTGTTTCAGAATTTACAATCTTATGTAAATCTGAATCTTTTGTCAGTGAGCTGTTGACTAGAGCTTGCCTGAGAATGAAAGAAATATTACTAATACTTGTATAGTTTTATAATTGTAGGTCATGAGAATTACAGTAATTCAGTAAACACTTACTGAATATCTATTCAGCAATAAACATACAATGATATTTACTATTAGGTTAAACTCCAAACACACAAAAATAAATCAGACACAGCCCATGAGCTCAAAAAGTTCAAAATTCAAAGGGGAAAGGATCATATAAGCGAATTATTATACAGCTTCTACATTTTTCTATATTGAAATATTCTTTTATCTGCCTGTCTCTCTTTCTGGACTAAGAGCATCTTAAATTATCACCATTTCCTAAAAAAGTTAGGAATCCAAAAGGATGAGGAGGAGACACAAAGGGGCTCAGAGGAGACTTGTATTCTGGGCAAAGGGAGTAGTGTGAAAAGGTGGTGAGGTGTGAAGCCTTGTGTCCTGTAGAAGGAACCGCAGGTAGATCAGCATGGAGAGATGAAGACGTATGTGGGAGGTAGAAAGCAGAAAGGATTCAGTAGTGTGGCAGGTGGAAGTGTGTCCAGCTTTGAAATATTCACTCAATATGAGAAGAAGAGAAGAGCTGGGGGAAAGACAAGGAAGTCAAATTTAGACACATCCAGGTGACATTCAAATGAAAATCTGTGTAAACACAAACCTGCAGTTTCAAAATTAAAGGATTTTTAAATCATTCATAAATAAATGGTAATCGATGGGATGTCTCAAAAAGAAAAAAAAAAGTTCCTACTAGAGATGTACTCCTTGTAGGAAAGTAAAAAAAAAAGTCTTTTTTTTAACGCCACCAAAAATGTTGCTAATCCTTGAGAAATCATATAATATTGTACCAGAAAATGGAACTTTTGAAGTGCTGGCGTGAAAACTTAGATTCTCTCCGTGTGCTGGAATTGTCAGGAAAGTGGAAGGCTTCATCTCTGCTGTGACGGGTAAGGAGAGAGCTTACAGTTTAAAAGAGCCCGGCTTCATCTGAGAATGCCTATTTCACACACAATAAGTGAAAATGAGACTTAGATATTTTCCATTCAGAATTCTGAAGGAGGAAAAGGAAGTTGTTGTAGGAGTGCGCTTCTACTGCTTTAGGGCTTCTAGAGTTCTGGTATGTCTTCTTTTCTTCCTTTATAATAATTCTCATCAGAAACGTATCTTACAACAAATTAACAACATTCTTGAAGCTTCACTTAGAGGCATTCAGCTTGAATAGCTTTTTTCGTAATTGTTCGTGGAGACAATTTCCCTGATTATTTTATGAGAGTTTTAAAACTATGCCAGAAGCAGAGAAATAAAATAGAATCTATTCTCCTCATTCTCGTATTTTCAAGCAAAGCAGTGAAAATGCCATGGTTAGGGTAACACAAGAAACAAAAATATTAGATGTTATAACTGGCCTAATCTTATCAGGCTTAAAACTATACCCGTTTTACTGTGTTAGCCTGGGAATCATAAGTCATCATGTATGACATCATACATGTCATATCTATGAGCATAAACCCAAAGGATATTTAATCCTGGTCTCTAGAGCATTAAATCGAAAAAGAATCTTAAACGAATCAAAAGAAACACTCGCGAGCATATTTTTTTCCTTCTTTTTCTTTTTTTTAAATGTTTTTTTATTATATTATGTTAGTCACCATACAGTACATCCCCGGATTCCAATGTAAAGTTCGATGCTTCATTAGTTGCGTATAACACCCAGTGCACCATGCAATACGTGCCCTCCTTACTAGCCATCACCAGTCTATCCCATTAGCCCACCCCCCTCCCCTCTGAGGCCCTCAGTTTGTTTCTCATAGTCCATAGTCTCATGTTTCATTCCCCCTTCTGATTACCCCCCCTTTTTATCCCTTCTTCCCCTACCAATCATCCTAGTTCTTCTGTTCCATAGATGAGAGAAATCATATGATAATTGTCTTTCTCTGCTTGACTTATTTCACTTAGCATTATCTCCTCCAGTGCCGTCCATGTTGCAGCAAATGTTGAGAATTCGTTCTTTCTGATAGCTGAGTAATATTCCATTGTATATATGGACCACAGCTNCAATTTTCCCAGCACCATTTATTGAAGAGACTGTCTTTTTTCCACCGGATGTTTTTTCCTGCTTTATCAAAGATTAGTTGCCCAAAGAGCCGAGGGTCCATTTCTGGGTTCTCTATTCTGTTCCATTGGTCGATGTGTCTGTTTTTGTGCCAGTACCATGCTGTCTTTGTGATCACAGCTTTGTAGTACAGCTCGAAATCCGGCATTGTGATGCCCCCAGCTTTGTTTTTCCTTTTCAACAGTTCCTTGGAGATTCGGGGCCTTTTCTGGTTCCATACAAATTTAAGGACTATTTGTTCCAGTTCTTTGAAAAATGTCCTCGGTATTTTGATCGGGATAGCATTGAAAGTGTAGATTGCTCTGGGTAGCATGGACATTTTAACTATGTTAATTACCGATCCATGAGCATGGAATATTTTTTTCCATCTTTTTATGTCTTCCTCAATGTCTTTCAAGAGTGATTTATAGTTTCTAGAATATAGGTTCTTTACGTCTCTGGTTAAGTTAATTCCAAGGTAACGCATGGTTTTTGGTGTTATTGTAAATGGGATGGATTCCCTAATTTCTCTTTCTTCAGTCTCGTTATTCGTGTATAGAAATGCAACTGATTTCTGGGCATTGATTTTGTATCCTGCCACCTTACTGAATTGTTCTATAACTTCTAATAGTTTGGGAGTGGATTCTTTTGGGTTTTTTTCTTATTTGACCTTTTATAAGCTTCAGGCATATAGTCTCGCTGGATCTAGAAACCATTCTGAGCTGCTGCCTGAAAGCGTCCAAAGATAAATGAGAGAAACAACATGCTTACTATTTATTTCTTCACTGAGCTATCATCTCTCTTTTCCTAGGGAATGACGTGTCAGGGTCTAATGGCTAATATTAGAAATCAGTAAAACAGAGTCTTTGATTTTTAAGCCATTTATGGTACAAGTAGCAGAATCCTGGATCTCATAAGGTGGAATGTTAAGAATGAGATTCTTACAAAAAAGGTGGAAGACTCAGAAGTATAGTCTTAGTAAAACTGAGGTGAGGGGGAAAAATACTGTCCGAAAGGAGGGGGGAAAAAGGAAATTTTAGCTTTTATGTAGAATCTAGATGCAAAAGAAATCTTTCCAATCACATCTAAGCTTGTAACTGTATTTCATTCTATCTGCAAGGTCTAAGAGAAAACTAAAATGGTAGCGTTCTGAAGAATAAAAGGCAAACTTTCCCAGGAAAGAAGCACAAAAATACCAAGAACTCTTTAGGTTTCTTGGAGGAAAACTATCCATGCTATATATAAAGTAAACACATAAGGCTACATACATTTCAGGAAAATAAGATACCATCAGTGAGAGTCAGCAGAAACAACCAACAGCAGATTTAAATATCCTATAACATCATATAATGATGTTTAAGTAAAAGAAGTATTTTAAAAGAAGTAAAAGAAGTATTTTAAAATATTTAAATAGATTAAAATGGAATAATAATTGAGAGCAATAAGATAATTGGTTTGTTTGGTTTTTTGGGTTTTGTTTTGTTTTGTTTTTAAGTAGGCTCCATGCCCAGTGTGGAGCCCAATGCAGGGCTTGAACTCACGACTCTTGAGATCAAGAGTTGAGCCAAGACCAAGAGTTGGATACTTAATCAACTGAGCCACCCAAGCACCCCAAGATAATGTTTTTTAGATGATGTATTTTAAAGTAAGTGAATATTAATTGTAGAAATAAAAATGTTATGGCTAAAATTAAAGATATAGATTAAAATAAATGTTCACATTAAACAGACTATAAATAGCTCAAAAGAAAGTTAACGAATTGAAAAATACATAAGAAGAAATTACTGATAACACAGGCTAGAAAAACAATGAGTTGTAAGATAGAATATACAGAAGCCAAACTAAGAAAGTCTAATAANGGATCGAGCCCCGCATCAGGCTCCTCTAATGTGAGCCTGCTTCTTCCTCTCCCACTCCCCTGCTTGTGTTCCCTCTCTCGCTGGCTATCTCTATCTCTATCAAATAAATAAATAAAATCTTTAAAAAAAAAAAAAAAAGAAAAATACATAAGAAGAAATTACTGATAACACAGGCTAGAAAAACAATGAGTTGTAAGATGGAATATACAGAAGCCAAACTAAGAAAGTCTAATATATGTCTAATTGGATTTTGATAAGAAAATGAGAGAGATAATATTTGAAAAGATAATGGCAGGATTTGCATAATGGATGGTGACTGAAAGAGACTTGAAGTGTGCATGCAGGGTTCTATAAATGATGTATTTCTTGATATGTGAGCTGATTAGAGATCAATATGCATGGTTTACAAAAAGTTATCAAACTATACACCTAAAAACACTTTTCTGCCTCCATATTATACTTCAATAAAATGTTTTAAAAGGTTTAGGCTTTTTCAGAATTAATGAATATACAAATCACAAAGTATAGGAAATAAAATTCTCATCTAGAAACCTCCTATCAATACTTCAGAAGAAAAAGATAAAGAGAAGTTCTTAAAAATATCCAGAGAGAAAGAAACAAAAACAGAGTATCTGTAAAGGAATGCTCAGCAACAAGGGAAGACAGGACAGTAAAATAATATTTCAAAGGCTTGAGAGAAGATAATTGCCAATATTTCATTCTATACCAAATACAATCATTTAAGAATGAAGATAAATTTTAAAATATTTTTCAATAAACAAAAACTATAAAATGTATCATCAAAAAATTACTAAATGTATTTTAAAACTCTGTTTCATGTAAAAAGAAAATGTTTTCAAAGGAAAAGCTGATGAAAAAAGAAATGGTAAGACTTTAAACAGAGACCTTAATAGCAGATAGTCAAAATATACAAACAAAAGTACATATTTTTAAAAAATGAAAAAACTGAGAAGAAACACAGGAGATGTGGAATGTGGACAAATATCTAGAGTAAATGTAATCAGAAGTCCAAAAAGAAATCAGAAAAAAAAAGGAGAAATTTGAAAAGAAAATAAGTGAGAATTTTCCAGAACCTAGGAAAGATAGCAAATCACATATTCAAGAAGCATTGCAAAATTTAAGCACAATAAAAACAGAAAATTCCATCTAGTCTCATCATATAAAACCTGATGAAGCCAAATGGGAAAATCTAAAAATAAGATAGAATATTTTAACTGATGATTTCTTAATAGAAATGATGGAACTCAATTGACAATTGAACAAGATCTTTAAAGTACTAAAAAAAAATTTCCAATTTACATTTCTGCACACATACAAAATACCCTTCAAATATGAAGATGATATAAAGATATTTTCAAATGTAAACAAAATAATCAAAGTAAACTGAGAGAATGCCACCAAGTAGATCCACACAGAAAAGAATATTAAAGGGAGGTTTCTAGGAAAGTATCGAAATAATCCAAGATGGAAACCTAGAGACATCAGAAAAAACAGAGTAACAGAATGAGTAAATGTGTAGTTAAATATGAAGTAATATTGACAATACAAACCAACCTAAGAAAGACACACAGATCACTAGATTAAATCCCAGGATGTCTGCTTAGTTGTTGATGGCTCACATTGTGGAGATAATGAACCATTATCTACCATATCCTAACTACTTACAAAAGTCCTATGCCAAACCAGTACATAAAAAAAACAGAGTTTGCCAAAACAAATACTGTCCTTGACTGGATCTCCTGCTACCACACCCTTCAACTAGATAAATCCTTTAAGTTGTCTCTCAAGGCTTGACTCAAGCCCAATTTCACCATAAAAAGACATTAGATTCTCCCATTTGGTATTTGAATTTGTTATATGACTATATCCCTTAGATAAAACCCCATCCCACTAGCACCAGCAAAGCATAAATCTTTCATCATGACTAGTGCATAATGCCATTCAAATCTGACACTTCGAACTTAGTTCTAGGAGAATGACTCTACCAATGCTCAGGTGATGTACTGATTTCACTTTTTGATAAACCAAAGCCTATACTTCAGGGAAGGTATTCAGGCAAAAATTTAAATAATGCTAGAACATGGAAGAATTTTTTATTCTCCTTTACCTTTAAAGATGCTTGTAAATACAGAAAAGCTAAATCTGTACTAAAAGAAATTCACATTTAGATATGCAGTTGTTTTTCTATAAGAATTTAATATTGTGTTACTGGGTTGTTTTAATGATTATCACAGTCTGAAAAAGTGATATAAAACACATCCAAACGAAATTGTCCTACTTGAGAAAATAATTCAGAATAATTAGGAATATAACACTTATTGTATGTTTTTCTATATAGTCTTGAGGTAAGTATATACATTATAAATATGCTATATATATTCCATGTTCTAGCATTATTTAAATTTTTGCCTGAATTCACATCTATACACATATAAAAGGTACGTGGAATAAAAGGTTTCATACTAAAATAGGTGTCTTATAAAATTATTAATCCAAATGCATTTAAGAGATTAAAACTGGGGCACCTGAGTGGCTCAGTTGGTTAAGTGTCTGCCTTCAGCTCAGGTCATGATCCCAGGGTCTTGGGATCAAGCCCTTCATGAGGCTCCCTATTCAGCAGAGAGTCTGCTTCTCCCTCTGCCCCTCCCCCTGTTCATGCTCCCTCTCTCTCACTCGCTCTCTGTCAAATAAATGGGTCAAAACTTTAAAAATTTTTTAAAAAAGAGATGAAAAATAAGTAATGCCATTTTTAAAAACAATAAAAGGTATATTCATAAAACCAATATAATTAGTGGTAATTACTCCTTAAATTTTTTTTCCTTATGTTTAACAGTATTGAAAGAATAGCCTTGCTCCTAGGCAGCATTGACTACTGTATGGATAAAAGAGAAGTACAGTCTTCCTCTATGTAAGGGAGAGGGAAATATCAAGTAGAGTCTTTCTGAAATGTTTTAGGAGTCGCTGTCCTTTGGACAGGATTGCCAGATCTTCTGGAATTTCATTTGATGTTTCCTTATTACAGTCCTTTCTCTTGCAATGGGAACATCAGCATGACCATGCCCTCTTGCCGGGCTGATAACATGCTGCCAGGTTTCAATTCCTGGCACCAGATCAAGAGAATGGCTATTAATAATGTTGATCATCTTTGTCCACGAGCAAGTTCTTCAAACCCTTTTCTAATTCACATATTTTTAAAAGGCTCTTAATTGTATTTATCATGGTTATATAATATCTTAGTCTTTTAAATTCATCATATTGCCAAAAAAATGATTATGATCAATGAATATAGGAAAATTGAATAATTAACTTAGTCATGTGAAAAATGGTGGTTTACGAGATTTTGAGGAGGCATATAGCACATAGGAATTATTTAAGACGTTTACGAAGCATCTGAAATTAAGAAATTTCATAGATAAAGAATTTGAGTGTTTCTTCCACCTTTATTTTTTGGAAATTATCTAATTAAAATTTATATACATATATATACTTTACATATGTATTTTACATATGTGTATGTGTGTATATATAATTGTATATATATGTATATATAAATATATGTGTATATATACATACATATATATGTATATATATGTCTATGTGTATGTAAGCCTCACTGCTTACCAAAATTCTTTAACCTTTCTGAGAATGTTAGTGAAATATTAAAGGGAGAACATCTGTGAGGTGCACTATTCCACTTTCTTAAGGGACTAAGGTAAAGGAATGTATTTTTGACTTCAGAAACTCATGAAGACTCTACACACAGTTTATGGCCCAAAGATTATGCCAAAAAAATCTTACTTTCCCCTCTTCCATTAATCAATTCATTCACCCATGCATTCGTCTATTCAACAAACTTTCATTAAGTATTATAGTCCAGTAACTCTAAGTATTGCAATTTATATAAAAAAAATTCTTTTTTTTTTAAGATTTTATTTATTTATTTGACAGAGACAGAGACAGCCAGCGAGAGAGGGAACACAAGCAGGGGGAGTGGGAGAGAAAGAAGCAGGCTCACAGCGGAGGAGCCTGATGTGGGGCTTGATCCCATAATGCCGGGATCACGCCCTGAGCCGAAGGCAGACGCTTAACCGCTGTGCCACCCAGGCGCCCCATATAAAAAAAATTCTTAGAACATGATTCTAATTTTTGAGGAAGTCACAAAAAGAATCTCTCATAAACAAGTGATATGACAAAACTTAAACAAAATTATAAATGTAAACACAAAGTCCTATTCAGATTAAGAAGGCAAAAAACAGGGGCGCCTGGGTGGCTCAGTCGTTAAGCATCTGCCTTTGGTTCAGGGCGTGATCCTGGAGTTCTGGGATCGAGCCCCACGTCAGGCTTCTCCGCTGGGAGCCTGCTTCTTC
Source organism: Ailuropoda melanoleuca (assembly GCF_002007445.2). Taxonomy (NCBI): domain Eukaryota; kingdom Metazoa; phylum Chordata; class Mammalia; order Carnivora; family Ursidae; genus Ailuropoda; species Ailuropoda melanoleuca. Next base: position 70,559,039 of record NC_048219.1, on the reverse strand, counting down.
CTCTCCCACTCCCCCTGCTTGTGTTCCCTCTCTCACTGGCTGTCTCTCTCTCTCAAATAAATAAATAAAATCTTTTAAAAAAGAAGGCAAAAAATATTTCCACAAAAAACAGGGAATAACAGAATGCTCTTCCATCATAGATTGTTATTATTATCATTATTATCATTATTTTCATTCATTATCTTTCTACTAGAATGTAAGCTTCATGAAAAATTTTGTTTTTCCCAGGATCTAGAACAGTACCTGGTACACAGTAACATTCATTAATCCTGTGTTTGTTTAACTGATGAGTAAATGAAAATCTAGTATAATTTCCTTGTTTTACACATGATGAAATATAAAAACCTCAATTATGCATGGAGCAAAACTAAAATCGAGTCTTTCTGTTCCCAGATTGTCCTTACTGGGGAAGTAAACTCAATGTAATTTTACACACTATTATTACTGCTGCTGGCTATTTGGGAGTATGAAAAATTTGCTTGGAAAATAAATTTTAACAAAGATGAAGAAATACTTAGAGGTAACTACTAAAGTGCTGATTGGCTGACACAAATATGGTAAATAAAGAACCTGTGCTTTGAAGAAAGCTCTAAACTATACACTTCTAACTTAAAGAAAAAGAGAAAAGCAGTCTTCATGCAATAAATAGGTTAACATTTTAATACTTTTCCTCCATTCTTCTTATTTCCCATAAGGTTTCATACAGGAGGCAATTTAGTGCATAAGTGGAAAATATATTCACCTTAAATATAGGATTCTATGTAGTCTAAGAAAAGATGCTACCACTGAAAGTATTTTCTGCAATAGTCGAAAATGACCATAGGTCATTTGTCTCTTTTATCTCAAACGTTTGGTGAAATGAATGAGTAATTATTTTTAATTTAATGAAATATCTCAAGAATGCATGTAAGAGAAACCTGTTTATGATATGCCAATAGCTCTGGTTTTTAAGCCTGTGAACATATTTAAAATTTAATTTTATAGGCCTCAAGGGTATAAAAATAATTTATCGACTCTCTGCAGTTATCTCACATGGTAAGAATGTAAAACAGTATTTCCCTCTAGCCATGCAGCATTAAAGAGCAGTGAATACTAAATATGCAATGTCGAATATGCCAAAATTCTCACAAGTAAAAATTGAGTAGCAATGGATCATTGTAAAAGAGGGCATAAAAGAAAAATAGTTTTAGTCGAGAAACTTTTAAGCATACAGAATGTGTTCTAAATTTCTAAATCAAAAGAAGCAAATAGTATAACACTAGGTCTAATATAGCATCACTAATCCCCATATTATAGAAAATGTACTTTTTAATTAGATTAAACAGGCATAATTATCTGACACCTATAGTCTGATGTACACTTTATGAGTGTTTTTCATAAACATTTCATCTGATTCTAACAACACTGTTAAGTAAGATTAAGTGATATATGCAACACGCTTAAAATGGTGCTGAGCACACAGTACTATATGAATGTTAGATGCTACCGTTTTTATTTTTATATTAATATATAGCTCATAGGGACTCTAAGGATGAATTAAGGTGATGTCTTTGCATCATTTAGTCCGATGTGTGTCACATACAGTAAATTTTTCATAAAGGTTAGTCTCTTGTTATTGTCATCATTATTATTTCCATTTTAAAGATGACATTGGGGCAGAGTCTTACTTAAAGTGGCATTAAGTATCAGATTGAGGGGCGCCTGGGTGGCACAGCGGTTAAGCATCTGCCTTGGGCTCAGGGCGTGATCCCGGTGTTGTGGGATCGAGCCCCACCTCAGGCTCTTCTGCTATGAGCCTGCTTCTTCCTCTCCCACTCCCCTTGCTTGTGTTCCCTCTCTCGCTGGCTGTCTCTATCTCTGTCGAATAAATAAATAAAATCTTTAAAAAAAAAAAAAAAGTATCAGATTGAAGATTCAATGCCCAAACTTGCATCACCTGACATCTAGCCCATTCATTAACTCCTTTTTAGCACTTTCTTCCAACACTTCTTTTCTTTCATGTGCTTTGGCCATAAAGGGATAGTTGGAGTTTAAACTTACTATTCTAGAAATTAAAGAACGGAATCTGAAATGTGCTCACTTAATGCCTTCAGTCACTCATTTAAATGCTATCTCTTTGCTACTTTATGTTGATGCTGTGCTAGATGGTGAAGCTAATAAGTAATAAGAAATTGAACAGGGTTCCTATGCTTCTGGACCTTACCAATTAGAGAGACATTTTGTCAAGGATTCAAGTTGTATAACTGTTGGTTGATAATAGACACCAATTCTATGACAGAGATGTACACTGTACTATAAGAACTTTGAATAGGGACAATTGATCTGGCTAAGGAGATCAGGAATTACTTTTTGAAAGAAAAACTGAAGAAAGGAAGTTAGCTAGGCTAAGGTTGAGTAGGGCAAGGCAAGTATACCAGGCAGAAGGAACAGCATATAGAAGAAAATCTACACTAGGAAGAAAAAGAAGATTTTAAGGCTAGTGTAACTGTTACAAATATAATAGGAGGATGTGTAGTACCAAAATGGTCTGGAGATATACTTAAATTACATACCATGCAAGGCTGTATAGAAAATGTTAAGAATTCTGTTCTTCATCCTAACAGCTATGGAATTATAAAGTGATTTAATGGGACAGGGTGAGAAGAAATCAGATTCGCATTTCAAAAACATTATGGTGGCTTCCATGTACTGAATTGGATAAAGGGCAAGAAAAAGTGTAGAAGACCAATCCAAGCCTACTGCATGATCCACGTGAGAATTCCTGGTAACTTGGACAAGTATGATGGCACTGGAAGTAGAAGTGAACAAATTCATCAGCGAAGATGAGCAGATACCATGTCAGATGAGGAATAGATTGGTATTTCTAACTCTTCTGCCTGACTGTTATAACCAAAGTCATACACATGAATGAGACTGCCCATGGCAAGGTTTGGTGTGAAAGAGGAGAGCCAAAGATGGAGCCTAGAAGAACTGTAATATTTCATAGTTGGCTGTATTACGGTTGTAATATTTCACAGGATGGGCTTGCAAAAGAAAACAGAAATTAGCCAGAGAGGAAAGAGGAACTCCAAGCCTGGGAAAGATAGTGTTTTAAGAAGAGGAGGACATTTAACAATGCCAAATATCCAGTAGATTTAATGGTACAGAATTCATGGAAAGAGCTGGTTCAGTGATGTGATGTGGAGAGAATGTGATGAGAGATGACAAAGACATGGAGACTAAGAAGACAGCACAGTTGATCATCATGGGAAGAAAACTTTCTTGAAAGACTTAAGTAACTCAAGACTGCTGTAACCCAAGACAGATTCTGATAAAGCATGGTAGACATTTATTTATATAACAAAAGTGGTATTGACACATGACTATAATAGAAGAAACTTTTTTCCAGTTTTATTGAGACGTAATGGACATAAAACATTGCTTTACTTTAAAGTGTACATTATAATGATTTGATATATGCATATATTGCAAAATGATTCCACAATAAGTTTAGTCAACATCCATCACTTCACAAGGTTCAAATTTTTTTTCATGTGATGAGAACTTTTAAGGTCTACTCTCTTAGCAACACAAGGTTTTACAACTAACGCCACACACCAACTTTGGATTAAAGCGATTGCTGACTAGTATTTCATTTGTAGTGATTTGCATTATTTCAAATTTTATGCACATGGATATGTTAGTAGTGAGTCATACCACAGCATTAAAATTTGCCTGCTTTGAATTTACATAAAATCCAAACATCTCTAGAGGCAGCACTTTTGGAAAATAGGGCAATAAAGGGGATGGAGAGGGCAGCATATTTTTTAAAAGTGAATAAAGTCAACATCAAACATACGTTATAGGCTCACCATCACTCTGTAAACTAGATGCTTGAGTTCATCTGCCTCCCTAGTTCTCCCTTAGTCCAATGTTTATCAGCATATAAAACTGTCTTTCTGATAAGAAATCAGAGCCAACCTTTTTGGTAAAAACAATTCCAGGCACATTGTAAAGGCTACCTCAATGCTTAGTAACTAGGTGATTGCTGGGTAGGTGGAGAAGGTCCATATTTTTGGGAAAATAAATAAATAAAATTGAGAGAAGATTGCTCCATAACAGCTTTTTAAAAAATACAACAAGTTAGGCCTAAGTATACTACATAATCCAATGAGAGATGATTTCTTAAAAATTACAATAAAAAAGGGGGGGGAAGCCCACACCTTTAAATTCCATCCTTTGTGGATTTTCTGTAGTCAGTAAATAAGTTGGTTTCAGTGTACATGTAAGTTTTTATCCAATTTTAGTTTTCAATCCTATTTTAATATTAGTAACCACCATTTTTTGACTACCTACTGTAGGTATGTACACATGCTCTCATACAACGCTTGAAATAGACATCATTTCTATTACAGATGAGAAAACTCAAAGTCAACAAAATTAAGTGCCCAAAGCCATGTGGTTTGAAAATGGCAAAGCTGGCAAAGCTGTAATTTAACCCAACCTCTATCTCATCACAATGCCTCACAATCTAGAGCTCTGGGTTGTGGCACAGGACTAGATAAATTAGGGTGAAGGCAGAGGTAAAGGAGAAAGAGGAAAGCAAAGAATATATAAAATATAAGTAGAATCCTCATTCCTAATGACACCCCTCTCCCACCCCATGATTCCTGCGGTTCATTTCCAGTAAATTCTCACAAACATAGCCCCAGGAAGTCACTGTTTATGTTTGAAAACAAGCTTATGTTCAAAAAGACCTCTTCTTTGCGCTTCCCAGGGGGCAAGGAATAAACCACCACACCTGAATCTATGAATCAAAACTAGGCCTATCTTCGCAACATTAATATGTATTAAGACTTCCAAGGCAGAAGAAATTGTTGAGTACCAATAATGAGAAATGTGATAGCAAGTTATTCAAGAAACTTCAAAGTGGCTTTATCTCAGGAGAACAAGTTATTGAAATCGATTCTATTTTAGCAAGACATCATCTCTAATGGAAACAGAAAATGTCTACTTCCTGATCTAAGTCCCAATTTGCAGAACAAGCATAAGAACTTTACAAAGATTAGAGATTAGGAAAATTACCATTGCTGGAAGAGTTTAATAATATGGAAATGCAGAACCACAAAGAGTGCTTCATTTTGGGAAAGTGAATCATCCAAAATAGATTGATCAGATATAAACTGAAAATAAATATTACAGAAAAAGAAAAATGATCTTTGTTCCCATATGACTATTAACTCAGGAGCATAATTTCCTTTCATTTTAATACATGTAGTCATCATCATCTGAATTTGTAAAGTTAAAAAAAATTTTTTTGACAAATTAGGTTGATTTTCAACTCTAGAGTAAGACATGTAAATAATTAAAATAAAATGCTTATAATCCTGGTATACAAACATTTTAAAAATTCTATGTTTGAGATAACTTTTTATCATTTTTACATGTGCAAAACAGAGCCAATCAATGAATCTGGAGAATTACTACCCCCCTCAAAAAAACCCCACATACACCTTTATAACAAATTACATAAATTTACTAATTTACTATTTGTGTGTCTCTTATGAGCCAGGTACTATTTTAAGCTAGATCTAGGCTACTTAGAATAGAAGGATAAACAAAACAGTCAAATATCCCTATGCTCATAGAGCTTAGATTTCTAACTGGGAGACAAATATCATAAAGAAAGAAATTATATGGTAGGTTAGCAGCTGATGAGTGCTACAGACAAAAGAAAAAGTGGAAAAGAACACGAGAATGTCCAGCTCGTCTTCCCACCTGAGGTCCACCATCAGATCCTTTTCCACAGACCCAGAGGAAAGAGCCACACTGAGACAATCACTTTCCATAGTTTTCCACAAACAACCCCTTCAGGTTCCCTACAGTGGTTGGGTGTGCTTGGTTTCTCAGATTTCCTCGCAGAGCTCCCTTTCCAGATCTTTTTGTCCCTGATTCTCCCACATCTGTAAAAGGCTCATTTCCTATAGCAAATCTCTGATCCTATAAAATCATCATAGCATTGCTTCCCTAACTGAACTCTGACCAATAAACAAACCATTCTTCACAGTGCAATCAAAATGTTCTTTCGAAGGACAAAGTGTCATCATGTCCTTTACCTGTCAAAAGCAGTCTATGATGTCCCATTTCCTTCAGGATAAAGTGCTCTTTTTGAAAAATGGGTTTATCAGGCCTTCCTCAAGATGTGACCTCAACCTATTTTAATACGCTTAGCTCTCTCAAATCCAAAGGTAAGAATGTCTACTGTTTCCTCAAACTCTCTCTCATCTCTTGGTCATCAAACATGTCTTCCTCTTCCATGGAGCATTTCCCTCATTTTTCATTTGATATATTTCTCCTTCTTCAGACCTCAAATAAAAGGTCAGTTTCTTAGATAAAGCCTCCCTAGGCCAATATTACTAATCAGGTTTTTCTGCCATATGCACACAAAGTGTCCCATGATCCCCATTCTGTACCCTTTTATCATACTACCTGACAGTATGTCTTCACTAAATAACAAGCTCCAAAAAGACAATAACCATGTCTGCTTTGTTCACTGTTACATCCTCAGTGCCAACATGGTTCCTAGCATAAAATAAACAGTCCATCAACATTTGTGGAGTAAACGAACAGATGGTTGAATTAATAAATCAGGGGTATTTTAGGTAACAATTTCTGTGTAAAAAAATTATGAACTTAGAGGATTAAAATAACACACATTTATTATTTCACAGCTTCTGTGGGTCAGGAGTCTAGGCACAGCTTCCATTGGGTTTGCTTCTTCAGGATCCCCCTCCCATAGCTACAGTCAAGGTGGCAGCCAAGACTGCCAACTTATCTGAAAGCCTGACTGGGAAGTGTCTGCTTCTAAGATCACAAGGCTGTTGGCAAGATTCATTTTCTTGCAAGTTGTTGGACTGTCAGACTCAGTTGCTTGCCATGTAGAAGCTCTCCATATAGCTTACTGATTCATCAAAGCCAGCAAAGGAGAGTCTGCTACCAAAACAAAGGTAACAATCTTCTGAAATCTAATAGCAGAAGTGGAATCCTCTCAGGGTTGAGGTACAGTGCTGGTTAGAAGCAAATTACTCTAGGAAATGGAATTACACAAGGCTATGAATACCGTAACAGGTGTGTGCCAAGAGTTGTGCTAGAACATCTATGATGAGTTTCTATTGGCTCCAAGTGCATGTGTATGGGTGGCTCAGGCTGGCCTAAAAGTTCAATGGCAAACTGATTAGAAAACATACCCTATGAATTGAGGTTGCTTCACACAGGTCCTAAGTTCACTCAGGCGCCCCACTGCTCAGGTATATTAAATATATTTAGACAACAGAAACTCATCATACATGTTCTAGCACAACTCTTGGCACACACCTGCTACGGTGGGCAGGCCCAAAAATTGATCTCCAATAATCCGTATCTCCTGGTATTCACAGCCTTGTGTAATTCCAGAAAGTCACTACATTATATTTTCCTGGAGAAAGCTTTATATTGGGAGATCACTGGAGCTAGGTACTGACTGATGAATAAAAATGTGCTAAGTAATTAAGAGTGTAGTGTGGGCATTCCAGGAAGGGAGTGCGGCATGTGCAAAAGCACAGAGGCAGTGACGAGCATGAGACAGTTACAGTTTTAGAGTGGATGGGGCATAGGGTGATGGAGTCAGTGGAGCATATGAAGGGTCCCCACAACAGCTCCCCATATCACACATATATATACAAAATTTTTAATATTGCTGGCTTTCAGAGGATAATAAGACTCCTGCTGACTTTTTAAAAATAAATATATGTTTAGAACCAAAAAGGAACAAAAAAGATGTTTAAAGAATGACAAAGTCCATTGATTTTTAGTGATATAAGCTTAAACTCTATTTTTTCTTCTTAAAGATGTCTAATTATGTGCAAAAATTATATGCCTTAAAGTCCATGATCAATAAAAGTATGTGGGAAAAAAATCCACAAATTTCAGAAATATAAATATGTGACCAAATATCATTAAGAGTCACAGAGCAGATATGTTTTCTATACCAGAAAGGTGCTATATTTTTAGACTTAGTGAGTCTAGTCTACTCCTGAAAACTGGGGATGGATGGAAGTAAGATAAAATGGGATGTCTTTATTGAAATGTGCCATATATAATCCAGAGCTGCTCTATAAATTCATAAGGATTCATCCGAGAGTTTGACAAAACTTACATATTAAAATCAAGAAAGCAGTAGGTGACTTTTTCCTACTAGGAATTTAAGCAGTAGATGACTTATTGCTTCTGGGCTAACCAAACCAAAATTAGCTGATGCTATGCAGACAACTTCATTGGAAAAAATGTTCCCCTAATGTAAGACAAAATCTCACAGGCCACTGCCCAGATATATGCAAGGACTGTAAAATAACTCCTAAATACAAGACTCCATTTCTGGTTCCCAATCTTAAGGCCTGGAGTGGGTCAGTGTTACACTGGAAATTTGGACTTACATGATTTCATGACTTACATGTCAGAAAGAAAGAAAGAAAGAAAGAAAGAAAGAAAGAAAGAAAGAAAGAAAGAAAGAAAGAAAGAAAGAAAAAAGGAGAAAGAAGAAAGAAAGAGAAAAGAAAAGAAAAAAGAAAAGAAAAGAGAAAGATGTCTTACAGCTTCAAAGATCCCAATACTTGTGAAAATGAGAGGAAGTTCACATTTATTTAGTGTTCTCTGGAATTTAGCTTTTCCAAAGAGTTGACTCCTTTAATCTTGTGAAATAAACTTTATCATCCTCATTTTACAAATATAAAAACTGAGGGTCACAAGTGTTCACCATCTTAGTTAGTCACAAAGTAAATGAGGATGTGTTGCTTTTTTAAAATCATGATCCATGATCTCTTCATTCCACTGAACTCATGATCCCATGATCTCTTCATGCCACTGAACTACCATAGTTCTAAGCTGGAGGATGAGGGAGGAGAGGCCAAAGAATATTTAGCTGCTTACTGACCAAGATGGCCAGCTTGCCCCAGACTACCCTGATTTAACACCCAGGGTTCCTCCATCCCAGGAAATACCTCAATCCTGGGCAAACAAGGACTGTGAGTCACCTTAACATGCCATCTTCTGACACTCATGTTGGATTCCATGGAAAGAAGCAGCACAGAGCTCCAGATCCCCCAAAAATACAAGCAGCATAAATGGTAGCCAAAGACACAAGGGCAAGATTATTAGTTAAGCACAGTTGCTTTTCTGCAGGGCTTTTTTCTGACATGAAGTTATCTTCACATTCCCGGGTTCCCCTTACCTCCTTTCACCATTCACCTTCACTTTACCTGGCAGACCAGACTAACAGACTGAGACTAACAAAACACATTTGGGACACCTTAAATAGTTTCATTAGTGCTTTCATTTGATAAAGTAAATTAGCTACCTCTAGCATAAGAGTTACTTGAATAGTAAGGCTGCTGCTAAAATGGTGCTTGTAGACGGAAGTATGGCCATCCATTTAAAGGGGACTTAAGAGCCTCCTTGTTCGGGCTTACCTCACAACAGACTGAATCCAAACATTGGTCAGGGTTCCAGCTCCCAAGAATTTCCATCCCTGCCTTTTAATGTGCCTGAAATGCTACCACTAAGTGAAGTTTTAAGAAGATGGTATAGGACAGAAGGAAGTAGGCACACTGAGGGGTGGAAGAGAAGCTTCATTTGCAGTCTGACAGAGTGGAAGCCCTAGTCTTGTTGCAGATGCAGCAAATGTGCTTTTCTAGCAGTTTCTGCAAAGGTGGACTACTAGCCAGTGAGTCAAAAGTACTACAAATTCATTTGTTTTATAAGGTTTTGGGTCTAAGCTCACTTAAAATTTTAAGGCAGTACGTGGTAGAAAAGATCATCCCAACCAGAAAAAAATATGCTTTTTATTTTAAAACAACTTTATAGAGTGGGTAGATTCACTGGAGACATTATAGCTGTTTTCATTGTTTAAGTCAAAGGTCTCTGTTCCCACAGGAGCCATTTTATCAACTTCAGATGACCTCTGTTGGGCTGGCATAATACTATAAAATAGTTATCTTGATCTTTGGCAATGTTTATTGCCTCCTTGTATAACTGAAAGAACAGTTATTTTAGCATAATGAAGAATTTTCCAAATCTCAAGTTGAATGTTTGTCCTTAAGGAAAGAATGATGCCAAAGCAGTAAGAGAATTAAAGACAGCTTTGTAGCAGTATTTTGTACCAGATAGTTCATTACAAGAACACTTTAATATGGAAAATCTATTGCTAACATTGCGGTTTGTAGTGCTTAAACCACAGATGCACAAACTTTGCTTTTGTCAATACGTGAGATCATGAATTCTTTATTCTCAATGCCTTGGAAATCTGTAGCTAAGAAAATGTGCTATGTATACAGCCACCCCACTGCCCAAATCAGAAGTAAAAAAGAGTATTTATAGATGAACTTCCCAAGTAAGTGGATGATCTTAATTAAAAAATAAAAAATAGGGGCGCCTGGATAGCGCAGTCGTTGAGCGTCTGCCTTCAGCTCAGGGCGTGATCCTGGCATTCCGGGATCGAGCCCCACATCGGGCTCCTCCTCTGGGAGCCTGCTTCTTCCTCTCCCACTCCCCCTGCTTGTGTTCCCTCTCTCACTGGCTGTCTCTCTCTGTCAAATAAATAAATAAATAAAAATCTTTTTTAAAAATAAGTAAATAAATAAAAATAAAAAATAAAGATCTATAGTCAAATAAGGCTTGGAGAATCACAATGTATATGAGCATAATAAAGCTCTCAGATTCCTGATTAAATATTCACACAACCAACAACAACATAATTATTTGACCTCGGAATCCTATTTAGCATTATTACTTCACAACACATTTGGAATATATTTATAAGAATCAAATATTTGCAATCATCCTTGTCTTATAAAATCAGACATAAAGTCACTGTGCTCATTAATACAGACTTATGCCCATTCTATGTGTGTGTCAGGTGTCCCTGGAAAGGCACAGAATTAATCAAGACTTTACATTGTTTTTATATCCAATTCTAGGACACTGATCTTAAAGTGTTGAAGCAATTCCTCAGGCCCCTAAAGCGGACTTACTTTGGGCATCATAGTGATTAATATGGAGCCTCATTAACTCTTTCAGATGAATAGAACCTGTTTTCTTCTACTCTATTAAATTGAGTTAGTGTAATACACTTGCGGAATGTTGGAAAATTACCAATCAAAATTACCAATGATGGTTGGTTAATTGGGGGCTACAAGGCAAAGAAGCAGTCCCTCAAAGAGCACTAGGCCTCACCAGGGTGGTAACGGGTACTCTCTGAAGGTCATCAGGCATCTTTCCTAAAACCCTGATGGGGAAAATACCATCAGTCATGTTATCAGTCTTTTCTACCTAACTGCCAGACCAGAGAAACACCTTGAAAAAATGGCTGTGGACGAAGATTAATATTCACTTCACAATCCACCTGTGATTTGTAAGGGCTTTCACTAAATCTAGTTTTGTATTAATGTTATGTTTTAATGGATGCAATTCTATCTGTAATCCACCAGAAGATGTACAATAAGACAAACAAGAACAAGGTTCAAATCTCCATTCTCTAGGTGCTAAGGAACTCTGTATTACTGAGTTAGAAAAGAGGCAGCACAATAAAAATCACCGAGCAGAAAAACAGCTATAAATAATACCACATTTTACTCACATTTATTTATTGTTTAAACTCATTTGTCAAACATGACAGCATTCTTAAATGTAACTAATGACCCTCTAAGGAAATACTCTTCTATAAATTTCATTAAAATTATAAAATTATAAAACTCACTGCAGGAGACTATAATAGGAAATGACTCACAGGAGGGATTTTCTCATCACAAAGTGGCTCAGATTCCTTCCCAGTATACTTTCTGTGTATTTTGGCACAGTCTTGAACCAGCACAGTAAGTTCAACAGTCAATCAGCCGTAACACTGCACTATCAGTGAGATCCACTCCATGACAACTATTAAGTACAGCTCTAAGGTTAGAGGTAATTAACTCTTTTAAAATATACACCTCAGCACATTAGGAAGAAAAGATGCCAAATAATTATTTATCTGGGTAACTTTAATGAATCCACAGTCAATAATGTCTGAATAGGTAATTTCTTAAATTTGCAAATAATGCTCAACTAAATTTTACTATGATTCTAACTTTATACTTAACTTATGACTAGATGTCTAAAGTCAAAAATCTTTCAAATTTGTCCAGTTTGTTGCAAAGGTACTGAAAACTTATTATGTAGTTAGAACGATACAAGACAAGGCTTACCACAAAAATTGATAAACAAGATGCCTTTAGGAAATTATTTTCTAAGAATATAGCAAACTATTTCAAATAGAGTAAAACAGTTTTGATGCATGAGACATCTTTACCAATATTTAATTTATAAACAGCAAATGGGCATAATAGTGATAGAAAACATGTTTACCTAATTCTACTAGTTTTTAACTTATGCATTTTTCTACATTGGATGATATAAAACATATAAATATATCATAAAACTAGAGTGTTGTTTTGAAATCCACAAAAGACAACACTTTAGACTCATGTTTTGGATTTAATATCAATTTTATGGTTTTCTATAAGCTTTGTTTCCTGAAATTGAAAAAAAAAAACTTTGTTTGAATTCATTCAAATAACATGAGTTATAAAATGGACTGTGGGTAGTTTTTAAAGCCAGTAACCTTCTCTTTCCTTGCAGTCCTTCTTGCATACAGCCCAATCTTATTTCAGTTATCGTGAGCAGCCAAAAAAGCAATATGTTGGTGAGAACACTGCTGGGAACAATAACTGAATGAATCAAGTAAGGACCCAGTTCAGGTCCAGCAAATAGATGACATTTAAGAACAACTGTTTCTCCTTTGCAGCTGTATTAGCTGCAGTACTTGCTTTTAGCAACATATAAAATATTCTGAAGAGTCTCCTGAATTTCCAAGCAGCATCTGGCTGAAAAACTGTCGCTAAGGATGACTGTTTCGGTTTTTGTTGAGATTTTTTTCCCTTTTTCGATTACAATATTTATATAGGAATTTGACCAATTCACTTCACTCAAGGCTGTCTAAAGTAGGGCAAGCAAATAAAACTTCAAATACATGTTTGTTTCTGTTGTGGTTAAGAGTAAGAATAGAACTGATTCTAGTTTAGAGAATTCATAACTATGTTAAATTCACGAACTACAACCAAACTTTCCGTTTACAAACCCAATCTACACTTTCTAATAGGATCTGGGGACTCAATCCTCTCTTGAGAACAAGACATATTGAAAATTTATAAATATGTCCAACAGGAAATGGTATTTTGTTTCCTTTTATATCCCTTTCTAATTTATCTCCTTTATTAAAGTGTATCTAATATCTTACAAAAGGAAACCAAAGTAGATACATACAAATTACCCTTGCCATGAAAATCCAGGGTACTGCCTTGTCTATGGAGCTGCTCCTATACAAAAGAGCAGATTAATCTCAGTATTTTAGAGAGGCGGGAAAAAAGAAGCTACATATTTCTTCTAGAGGAGAAATGAATAAACTGGACCATGCGTAAGGTTTAAGGATAGGGTGCATACCGCACTCCCTTCTGGGTTGTACATATCAAGGGTAAGATTGCCTAGGCATCAGAAGAGGTGCAATAAAAACACCCCTACAATTCTTTTTTTTTTTTTAAGATTTTTTATTTATTTATTCAACAGAGATAGAGACAGCCAGCGAGAGAGGGAACACAAGCAGGGAGTGGGAGAGGAAGAAGCAGGCCCACAGCCGAGGAGCCTGATGTGGGGCTCGATCCCATAACGCCGGGATCACGCCCTGAGCCGAAGGCAGATGCTTAACCGCTGTGCCACCCAGGCGCCCCATACCCCTACAATTCTTAAACTAAAACTTAATTTTGGAAATTTCATAAGTCAGACGATACCAGTTCTAAGGGGAATTAAATTGTAAAAGACATCACCTTCTTGTTTTAATATGGAAATATTTGCTAAAAAAGAACTCTGGTCCTATAAGAAAAGAACTTTGTTTCCCTTATGTAAGAAGTCTTTCTAGGTTAGAGATATGGTTAATAGTTCCTATAATTAATGTATAATTACTCTCTTCTTCACCCTACATATATTTCTTAGTCAATACAACCCATAGTTGATATGAAATGTATAGTCACTGTATGCATCATCCTACACATATCACTTAGTTCAGAGGACAAAATATACTAAGAGGTAAGTAGCTTTCCATTTATTTCTTTGCTGTTTCCTATTATGGGCTTGGGGGTTCACTGGCAAACTTATGATCTCAACTAGATGACATAGTGTAGCTACTGGCAGGTAAGAGAAAGTAGACTCAGGCCAAGCACAGAAGGCTGCTTCAAGGGGCGCCTGGGTGGCACAGCGGTTAAGCGTCTGCCTTCGGCTCAGGGCGTGATCCGGGCGTTGTGGGATCGAGCCCCACATCAGGCTCTTCTGCTATGAGCCTGCTTCTTCCTCTCCCACTCCCCCTGCTTGTGTTCCCTCTCTCGCTGGCTGTCTCTATCTCTGTCGAATAAATAAAAAAATAAAAAAAAAAGAAGGCTGCTTCAGGATTTAGGTCTTCAGAAGGACAAGACCCCTCCTTCCAGGTGGAGGAAGAATCCACTCTTTAGCATGGGTGTTCCTTATTGATTTTTAACAGCACTATGTAGACCAAGAAATTTACATCTTTCTGTTATTTGCATGCAGCTTTATGTTTTTTTTGCTGAACAAAAGTTTGTCAAAAAATATTTATGTGGTTAAGGTTTTGCAATTTTTTTAAAGTCTTCTGCATTTTGTATCTAGCTGAGAAAATCTTCTTCACTAAAATAGTAAATAGTTCTAACACGTGTCCATGTTCATTGCCTCCATTTTCTCCACTAATGATCTAATAAAGGCTCTCCCCCTCTCATCAGGAATTCACCAAGCCTCACCTTTTATGTTCCAACAACATAAAGGTTGACTTTCCTGGCTCTGTGGGGCCATCTCTAATCTGCATGACTTTACTCTTACCCTAAACTTCACTCTTTACCCTTAATTAGAACATCATTCCCTCCCCCCTTTCACTCTCTGGTTAACCCTGCATATCCTTAAAGATTCCAAGGAAGTGTCATTTCCTCCAGAAAGATTTTCTTATCCATTGACAGTGTTAGGCCTTATTTTGTATTACATAATTCCAAGTGCTTAGTAATCCTTGTCATAGCTGTCGCTCCCACATGACTATTAATTGCTTATCACAGAGGATTGTCCCTTAGTCACTCTTGTATCTGAGCCCTTTACACAATATCTGGAGCCTAAAAGGAGATTGATAGATATTTGACAAATCAACAAATAAATTAACAAAATGAAGAGTTTATAGGATTACCGTAACAACAGCTTGGACAGGTGTAGAATTTCTGGGGCAATTAAGGTTACCAGTTCCTACCCCTATAAGATGTTTTGAAAGCAAACCCCAGTTTCATATACCTATAGTGCTCATGTTTTCCCTTTATTATAATATTCTTCTGAAATACTGTGAAAGAATTGAAGTTTGAATCCATCAGGACATCAGTGTATCTCTTATTACATTACTCTGAAAAAGATTGCTTTGTGGCTTATGCTTACATACAAAAACTGTTTTCCCCCCTCCTCACTAAAGTCCCAAAAGCATTTCTAGAAAAGCCTAGATAAACTCAATTTGTCAAAGACACCAAAGGGAGTTTTAACATATTAAAACACAACTGAAGACTTCTTAAGTATAAACTTCTGGAGGAATTATTATATTTGAAATATAAGCCATTTTAGAAAAGAAAGGCTCTTCTAGAAATTCATATTTTTATATATCTAAAATAATGTTTAAAAACAAAAAGAACATAGTGTCTTCTAAAGCAGTGACTCTAATTATGACCTACATTATAGTGCTTAACCTAACCTTTCTTCCTGGCTTCAGTATCTTTATCTCTAAGTCTTTAAGAAATAATTTCACCTTAAATGCACATGTCATAGCACTAATAATAGTAATAATATTAGCAGATATTAACCTAGCACTTAACACATATCCAAAACTGTATATATAATATATATACATGTACTGGGGCGCCTGGGTGGCACCGCGGTTGGGCGTCTGCCTTCGGCTCAGGGCGTGATCCCTGCGTTGTGGGATCGAGCCCCACATCAGGCTCTTCTGCTGTGAGCCTGCTTCTTCCTCTCCCACTCCCCCTGCTNTCCGCTAGAAGCCTGCTTCTTCCTCTCCCACTCCCCCTGCTTGTGTTCCCTCTCTCGCTGGCTGTCTCTATCTCTGTTGAATAAATAAATAAATTTAAAAAAAATATATATATATATATATACATGTACTTATAGATATATGCATGATATACATATGACACACACACGTATTCATTTAAACTTTAAAAACCAACTCTATAAGGTAAGTACCATTGTTTTCTCTTTTAAGAAAAAAAAATCAAAGAGAAAATAAGGCACCATGCTTCCTTAAACATGTTTCTGGGCACACAGCTGAATACTGGCAGAGGTGGGATACGAGCCCAGGCGCTCTGGTTCCAGCGTCTAGTGACCCCCACCCCCATACTCTTCAGCTCTCATTCCTGGAAGCTGTAAAATGAAATTATTAAATTTCATAATATTGAGGGGATAAAAAGAAATAATATGCATAAAGTTTCCAGCACAGTGCACAGTAAGTGGTTAATAAATGTTAATCCCTTTCCCTCAGAAACCTCAAATTTAAAGTGTCACAAGGCCCATCTCCAGATCCTTGCTGCTTTTCCATGTCTGTGTGCAGCGAGAAGTTAACACATGCCTAGTTAACCTCAGTATAATCCTCTACTATTCTTTCTCTTTCTCCTACCACATCAACTCTATCATCTGTTCTATCACCTAAGTATTTCTCAAATCTTTCTCCTCCTCTGTCCTCCAACCTCCACTCAGCCACCCTCTTCATTGGGCTCTCATTTACTTTCAGCTAAGTTGTAAGAGTTCCCGAGTTGGTATCCTTGCTGGGGGGCCTCTTCTTTCCAGCTCTCAGCAGCTGCCTCAGTTCCTGATTTCCTAAAATACAAACCGGAACCAGTCCCTCTGGTGCTTCATGACCTTCGCAGCGTCTACACTGCACTAGAGTGGGGTTCCAACACTAGCAAACACAGCTTCCAGTCCTCCATTTTCCACGCTCAAAGCAGCGTCCAACTTCTGTCATTTTCCCAACATGATGTACTGGTTGGTTTCCCTGTCCTTGGCACATGCTCTTCTTCTCCACTTAAAAGGCTATTGAAATTTCTGACACTAGATGACAGATTATTGGATAAACAGATGAACTGATGAACAATAGATTTGTTAACTCCATATATCCAACCGTTCTCCAAACACATTCTCTCACACTTCAGGTCTTATATCCTTTAGGAAGGAGGCAGTCTAAATACATATATATAGGATCAGAGTGGGAATAAAATCTCCCAGATGGGCAGGGTACCAGCCTAGAAGTAAGGCACCACACTAACAATGCACAAGGATAAATGAAAAGACAAAACCCCGTAATGGCAATATACGTCAAAGCTTTAGAAATGTCATTGTTCCCAAACCACATTTGTGTTAATGGTAACATTCAATGGGTATTGATTAGAAACCAAAGGCCTTTGAATATTTTCCTTAAACCCCACCAGAATATAGGAGGCCTGAAAACTGTTAGAAAAAAAAATGTGTCTGACTCCAGCCATACGCCACTAGTTCTGAGATGCAGGTGATATATTTACTTTGAAAGAGGACCTGGCTCAACTGCATTAGAATTATAACTCATTCACCCCAGAACCTGGTCCTCCTCTCAGTGCTTCCCCATCAGACCCTTTATTTTCAAAGCCACACAGAACTAAAGCTCTCAATATACAATGCGCTAGTAAGCAGAACTATATATTTCTATGCGATGCATATGAAAATAAATAAAGAAACCTCATTTAAAATGGGAGTCGGGAAGCCCCGAAGCCGGCAACATAACCAGCAGGAAAAAGGAAGATAACTATTTCCACAAGGAAAGGCACTTTTCACATAAGAATTTATCTCCTTCCTTTAAGAAAAGGAAGAACCCTCCCTGCCCAGCAACAATGCACTAGCCACCACCTGCAGCCAATGAGAAATCGCCAAAACCTCAACTCTTGCTCTTCTCCAATAAGCTTCTGCTCAGAACAATCCTCTCCAATTTCCTCCTATAACCTAATAAAAGTTGACCTTCCCTTTCTTTGTCTATTTGAACTTGCCTATGGTTACACAGACCTGGCTAGTCCCAAACTGCAATTCCTCCGCTATTCCCGAATAAACTCATTTTCTTTACTTAAATAAAATTGTTCTTTGCTCTGTTTAAAGTTAACAGAACTGCCAAACAGCAGAGGGAAAAATACTAGAAGCAAAAATGGAAGCTCTGGTAACTTACCATTTCTTTAGGAGAGGATGCTGTGGGCCAGGGCCAGGTCCGGGTGGGGAGTGTGATGTTTCCCAAGAAGGCAAACTGCACACTTGGAGCCCACAGGGTGACCTTTGTGGTTTGGGGCGTAAGGGGGAAATAAGCCCAGGTCCAAATGGAGGTGTAGGGAGAGGATGGGCTGGGATGCTCTGAGCTTCGGGACAGCTCAGAGAAGGACTAAAACCAGACTGGAGATGGGGCTGCTCTGACCTCTGACCACTCTGACAACTCAGCCCAGAGGAAGTCTGATCTGGTGGGTTCTCAGGAATTCTACAGGTGCTGGCAGGGGCATCCTGGGATGAGAAACATCTGGGGGCCCCAGGTGCTTGGAGGAACCCTTGTCCCAGACTCTTCACAAAGGAGCCTGGCTCAGGCCACCTAGCGAGCAAATCCCAGTCCTGGTCGATACCCCCGACAAAGTCCCAGGGTCACAGTGCTGCTTTGACCCCAGCTCCTGAGGCATGGGGGGCCCTGGCTCTGACCCAAATTCTATGCAGGGCCATAAGGGAGAGTAAACTTCGCAGGCACAGGCCGCAAGTCCATCAGCCTTATAGGAGGCATCCCATCTGCGCTGAAGACACGAACTCCTCGAGCGGCCGTGGGGCAATCCTGTCTGCCGAGTTCCAGAGCCGCAACAAACAGAACACACAGTTCTGTTATCCTCCTTGGGCCTGGTGTTCCTCCCAGCAGCAGTGAGCTGTTCTAGAATTGTCCCAGGAAACCATGGCTGCCTGTTCCTGGAGCCCTTCCCTTTAAGAATAGCCTCAGGACATTAGTCTCTCTTTCTGACCTCCCCTCACTTCCAGCAGTCCAGAAAGGGGGAGCAGGCCTCATCACCCAAACCCCTCCATCAGGTAATGTTCTCTTCTTTCGAACACCCAGCGAGGATGCCCACTGGCCAGAGCCAGGGCCTGATCCAAGTGAGTGGAATGTGGTGTTTCCCAGGAAGGCAAACAGGGTGTAGCTGGGGACCACAGGATATGCCTAGTGGGTCTGATGGGGGGAAGGACAGGGAGTAATGCCACACCCAGGCAGAAGGTCAAGGAGAGGATGGCCTGGGATGCTCAGAGCAGCAGAAGCAGCTTTCACACCCTCACTTATAACGAAGGACTGCCAGTGGAATATGATTCATTCACCAACAGGAACATGCCAACAGCTGAAGCTGAAATGAGCCCCCCCACAGAGCCTCAGTGGATGAGTGTCTATGCTGTTCAGCAAATACAGCCTAAGGGCTGAGAATACAAAAGTGCCTTTCAGGGTTAGATGCCAGCATGTAAGTGGACACTGAAAAAGGTTAGGACACTACATCCTTTACCTATCCACCTAATGGAAAATGAAAGATTTCTCTTCAAGACTGAGTAGATGGAGTGGAAAAAGGTCATGAGATTTCTGAAAAGATGTCTACAATCAAGGAAAAGGAGCCGATGCTTTGAAGGCTTAGAAGAAAAACATCACTTAAAAAGGTTTTCTCCAAAAGATAGGGGGAAAAAATCGGAAGATGCCCAAGAGTATGTGGGTCTGTATGTAACAAAATGGATGGCCTGCCATGACAGCAGAAATACAAAATTATCCGTCTGAGAAAAACGTCTCAAAAATCTCAGCCACAAACCGTAGTTACAGCCGGCCAGGGTGGCTAAGAAAGCAGAAGAGCCACCCAGATTATCAAGTGAGACTTATGGAGGAATATTCGCAGAAACCCTCTGAGAAAGTAAATACAAAGAACAAAGATAATAAAATAAATAAGAATAGGATACACATAGGAACTAAGAGAGCTAATCTAACATATATAGAGGATCTCAAAGAAAAACAAGAAAAATAGAAACAGAATGAAGAATCAGAGACATCACAAAATAACCTTTCTGGCTCAAAAAAAAGTACCTAATCAAAATATCTCACCAAATCACATGCAAAAATAATGGAAAACACATACATACACCCCCTGGTAATTAAGCACACCAATTAGGGATGCCTGGGTTGCTCAGTCAGTTAAGCATCTGCCTTCGGCTCAGGTCATGATCCCCTGTCCTGGGGAACAACCCCCCACTGTGTCATTGGGCTCCCTGCTCAGAGGGGAGACTGCTTCTCCTCTCCCTTTGTCCTTCCCCGCTTCTCATGCTATCTCTCAAGTGTGCTTTCTCTCAAATAAATAAAATCTTAAAAAAAAAATTAAAAATCAAAACCTGACTTTGGGTTTTAAACAAAATAAAGCTAGCTATATGTCTTACAGAATACTAAAATAAACCAACAGAGAAAATTGGAAAATTCAAAAAATTAACAAGAACATTTTAGACAAAAGCATACCCAAAGAAACTGGAATGATCATATTAAAGTAAGGATGATAGTGTTTCACAAAATATTATATTTTCTTTCATAAATCATGTCCCATACCATATGAAGTATAATTCTTCATGGAAGTAGAGAAAAGCTGAAACCTAGGTGAGAGAAGTCACTAATCAGCGTTGAAACCACATCACAAAACTGGTCTGAGGGGAGAGTTGCTGCTATTTCCGCCCCTACCATCACTCACACAGGCAGAAAAGAAAGTCCCACACACAGCTCCTTTCTTTCTGGACTGACTTGCAAAACAAAATCACAATTGAGTGCCACGTTGAAGAGGAGCTGGGCAAAGGGAAAAAACCTAAACCATTAAGCTTTAAAGCCAAAAGACATTGAAGTCTTAAAAATTCTAATTGAATTATTATATAAGAATTTTACCAGATTAGACTGTTTAGTTATCTCTCTGTTCTCAGTGTGTGTGTGTGTGTGTGTGTGTGTGTGTGTGTGTGTGCGTGTATGCATACGCACTGGAAAGAGACACAGAAATTCTTCAGTGTGTAAATTCTACCAAAGGAATCTACACTCTTCTTTGAACATTGCAAACTGGAGTATAGTCTAAGTGACTGAGATGTGCCAAAATGACACAGAGCACTTAAGAACATAGATTCTGGAGCCAGAATGCCTGGTTTAGGTTCAAGTTTAATGTCTGTGTCACAGTACCTTCATATATTAAATGGAATGATAATAATACCTATCATACGGGGTTGTAATGATCAAAAGCTTATATAGATGTAAAGTGCTTAATGTTTGTTAGGGTTGTTTTTTAAATAAATGTGTGGCTCTGTTATGTTAATATCCAGGAAATATTCCTCAAGACCCTTTGGTTTGACTCTGAAGAAAACTCTAAATTGGAGTAGCAGGGGCAAAAAGCAGGTTTGGCCCACCTAACAGAGCCGCAAGAACATAACCCATAGAAGCACAAACAATGCAATAAATAGAAGAAACAATGGGAACCAGGGGTTTTTGTTGTTTTTAAGATTTTATTTATTTATTTGACAGAGAGACAGAGAGAAAACATGAATGGGGTGAGGGGCAGCAGGAGAACCGGACTCCCTGCTGAGCAGGGAGCCTGATGGGGGGCTCCATCCTGGGACTCCAGGAGCATGACCTGAGCCGAAGGCAGACGCTTAACTGACAGATACATCCAGGTGCCCCGGGAACCAGGTTTTAAGCATCACAAAAACTCTCCCTCCTCACCTCTTCTACTTAGTTTATTCTTCCAGGTCAGCAATTAATTACAAGTGCCTATGCCTAGACCAACAACTACGATCCATGTGAAGACAGTAGTTCCCATTTGAAATCACATGGACAAAAATGATTAACACTCATCCAGTGTTTACTTTATGTCTGGCACTCTTCTAAGCATTTTACATATAATTCATTTATTGCTCACAATAATCCATTGAGATATTATTATTTCCATTGTAGAAAAAAGCAGCAGATGAGAATAATTTGAAAATTTGCCAAAGGCCACACACCTAGTTATTGATGTAGCCAAGATTTTAAACCACTCAATCCACATGTCAACATGTTCTCAGAATCTAAGCTGTGGCTTACCTCAGATACCTTGAAATGTATATTGTAGAGATATGAGAGAAATACACAAATATTAATAATATCTCTAGATTACAATATTATGGGCAGACTTTTAAATTTTCTCTATATTACAAATTTACTTATATATACATTATTACTTTTGTAATGATATAAAAACAAAAAAATTATTTTTAATATTCAGACTCCAATTCAAGATTGCAAACAAAGGAAATATGTTTAGCTTGTTAAAACACCAAACTGCAAAAAAAAAAAAAAAATCAACCTATTAAAGAAAAGAAAATAGGGAGAAAACAGCAGATAGAAATATACTTACAGATGAAACAGGCTGGAGGAAATTGTAATGCAGAAGATGGTATGAAGCAACTGCAATGGAAGTGAGAACCATTCTGCCCATCGGAGTCTAGGAACAAAGGAAGAACAGCTGAAAACAAGGGGAATTCCTTCAACATCTGCACACAGAATAACTGCATTAGTCAACCCACTACCCACTTACCCAATTATGGAGCACAGAGAACAGCCAAGCATTTACCCCAAAGAGAAAAAAGTAACTCTTAGACTCCACTCCAAAAATAACGTCAATTTCCTTGGAGCTAAGAATTCTAATATGGATAGTGTTCACATGTGGGTGCCTGGTCCTAATATGATACCTCCCTAAATAGAACAAACATGCTAAAATATCTGGGGTAACCACTACAAGAAAAGAAATGGACATAGTCTCTAAAGTGATCCAAGATGAAATCGAAAATCTGATTGGTCTTATAAACATTAAATAATCTAAATAAATAGCCAAAATCCTTTCTACAATTAGAGAAGAAAAAAATAGAAGAGAATAAAAAGTTTCATTGATACAAATAAAATAAAAATATATGCTGGGAAAATATAAATTAAAAAGTGGAAAAAATACAAAGTGCAAAATAAGAGGGTAGAAATTAATCCAGATATTTAATAATTACAGCAACTATAAAGGGACTAAAATTTTCAATTAAAGGCCTGAGATTTTTTTCAGATTATTTTTGACAATTCATCCAAAAACTGTTTATAAAAGACACACTTAAATACAAGCATATAGGAAAGTAGAATATAAAAAAAAATTGGTATATGTGAATCAAAAGAAAGCTGAAATAGTATAATTGATATCAAATACAATAAAGTTTAAGGCAAATAACATTACTACAAATAAAAAAGACCACCTCTTATTTGTAAGAGGTTAAATTCACTAGGAAGACATCATAATTTTGAAGTTATATAAACATGATAATAGCTTCAAACAGAGTAAGTCTTCATTATTCATAGATTGTGTATTTGCAAATTTACCTACAGGGAAAACCTAATTTGTAACCCCAAAAGCAATACAGCACTTTCGTGGTCATCCACAGACATGCAGAGAGAAGAAAAAAACTTGAGTAGACTGAAATGCACATTTCCAGCTAAAGTTGAACAAGGTGATACTCTGCCTACTTATTTCAGTTTTCATACTGTAACCAGGTGTCTTTTTCACGGCCTGTTTAAAGCCACGTTTTTATTTTTGTGTTTTTTGTTGGTGATTTCACTGCTTAATATGGCCCCCAAGCATACGCTTATAGTTTTGTAGTTTCTATAAGCATTAGAAGAGTACAATTTGCCTCACAGAGAAATGTGTTAAACAAGCTTTGTTCAGGCATGAGTTCTAGTGCTATTGGTATGAATTCAATGTTAATGAATCAACAGTATATATTAGATAAAAGTGTCTTTAAATAGAAACATACATAAAACAAGGTTATATATTGGTCAGTTCACAAAAACAGTGTTATCAGAGGCTTACAGGAAACTAACCTTGTATTTCCCCTAGGAGTAATGGTTCAATATTCACTATTTCAGTATTCATGGTAAATTTATAGAACGTAATTATCAAGACCAGTGAGAACTGACTACATATAAAGCAAAAACTGACAGAATTACAAGTAGAAACTGATAAACCCACTATCAAAATGAAAGATTTAATACACTTCCTCCAGTATCTGGAAGATCAAATAGACAAAAATAACTCAGTAGGAATATAGGAAATTTTAACAACAAAATTAACGTATTTTGTCTACAGACAAAGCAAATCAAGTCATTGTGATAGGATATAATGACAAGAATGCACTGTCATTTTTATGTTATTCTTATAAAGATGGGTAATCTGGTTTTAATCATGAGGAAATGTCTGACAGGACCAAACAGATATATTCTACAAAATAATGAGCCTGCAAACTTCAAAATTGTCAAGGTCATGAAAGAAAAAGACTGAGGAACTATTCTAGATTAAAGAAGACTAATAGACATGCAACTAAAGGCAAGACATGATCCTGAATTAGAATCTATAAAATCATATAAAATATAGCTGTAATAGACATTATTAAGAGAATTGATAAAATTTTAATATAGATATTATTAGAATATAGATAATATTGGGGGAACTGATGATATTGGATTATGTACTGTGGATTAGAAAATAGTATAGTATTGGGGCGCCTGGGTGGCACAGCGGTTAAGCGTCTGCCTTCGGCTCAGGGCGTGATCCCGGCGTTGTGGGATCGAGCCCCACATCAGGTTCCTCTGCTGGGAGCCTGCTTCTTCCTCTCCCACTCCCCCTGCTTGTGTTCCCTCTCTCACTGGCTCTCTCTCTCTCTCTGTCAAATAAATAAATAAATAAAATTTAAAAAAAAAAAAAGAAAAAAAAAAGAAAATAGTATAGTATGAATGTTAAATTCCCTGATGTCAGTAATTGCACTGTGGTTATATAAGAAATTGTTGTTGATTTTTAAGACATCTACACTGGAGTATTTAGGGGTCATGAGTATGATGTTCACAACTTATTCCCAAATGGTTTAAAATGAAATATGATAGGGAAGGGTGGGGAGGAGAGAGAGAGAGAGGATATCCCGAAGTAAATGAGAAAAGAATAAATAAATGGTGACTCTGAGTAAGAGGCATACAGGAATCCATTATACTACTCTTGAAACTTTTCTAAGGTTAAAATTATACCAAAATTTAAACATTACAATAACAAAAAAAATTCAGGTACAGAAATGAGGCTAGAATAACTGGAAAAGTATGATATCTGAAAATGATCGAGTACCACTGGAAGCCATCAGGCTTTGGTTAAAAAAAAAAAGCATTCATTCAAAGTAATTAGTAATTGAGCACCCACATTCATCAGGTACTGTGGCCAGGCACTGCAGATACTTAAAATCACAGATACACTTGGGAGAGTATCTCGACATCAGACAAGCGGTTTTCCAATCCCCGCAAGGCAGACCAATAAGAGCAAGGCAGAAGGCAGAGCCCCATTTGGAGAGCATCATTAGGAGGAATGGTTCGGGATTCACTATTTCAGTATTCATGGTAACTTTATAGAACACAATTACCAAGACTGATGAGAATTGACTGTACATAAGGGAAAAACTGAAAGAACTGCAAATACTTATCAAATATAGGACTTAGAGCCACAGACCCAAATGGAAGTCTAGTTATAAAAATCAAAACACATGGGGTGCTTGGGTGGTTCAGTTGGTTAAGCGTCTGCCTTTGGCTCAGGTCATGATCCCAGGGTCCTTGGGTGGAGCCCCATGTCAAGGAGCCCCACGTCAGGGAGCCCCACATCAGGCTGTCTGCTCAGTAGGGAGCCTGCTTCTCCCTCTCCCACTGCCTGCTGCTCCTCTTGCTTGTCCTCTATCTGTCAAATAAATAAATTAATTAAAAAAAAATTCCAGACACACAAGATAGGTTACGTTAAAAATAAAGTGTGTGAAGAACAGGGCTCAGCCAGAATATATGATCAATTGGTAACTACTGTTTAGAAGGGCAAGAATCAGACTTGCCCTGATACTGGGGAATAATCAGAGAGTATGATATATAAGAATAATCTAATAAGTCAAATTAAATAAAATTTAGCACTTTGTGAGTTTAAGGCTCAGATCAGGGCTTAACATTATTCCTCAGAATCATGCTCCCACCTAATTTTGTCCTTTATCACTCTGTACACAATCCCAAAGACACAGGATCAGAATACAGATATATGGGGATATATAGATATAGATATAGATGATATAGATATAGATAGATATAGATACAGATGGATATAGATCCTCTATATATATATATCCTCACTTAAATTTTCCTAGGGCAAAAAATTATTTCTTTTTCATTTCTCCTTTCCAACACCTTCTGCAGTGCTGGGCACAGAATAAGTACTAAATAAATGTTTGATGAATGAGTATTAATTCAAAAGACATCAAAATTATAGCAGCTATTACAAAAAAAAGAAAAGGAAAAAGTAAGAAACAGCCACAACATTGGTTTTTTTTTAAAGATTTTATTTATTTATTTGAGACAGAGCATGTGCACATGTGCACATACTCACACACACAAGCATGAGTGGGGGAAAGGGGCAAAGGGAGAAGAAGACTAACTGCTGAACAGGGAGACCAATGTGGGACTCAATGCGGGGCTCATGGGGGCTCATGGGGGCTCGATCCCAGAACCCTGAGATCATGACATGAGCCGAAGGCAGCTCCTTAACCAACTGAGCCACCCAGTTACACCAATAAACACATCATTATTAAGATGGCTTTGCTAGTTTGGATTTTTACAAAATGATAAAAGGTTTTAAATGTTGAGAATCCAGAAGAAAAATGCATTGGATATGAGAGAGATGTTTTCTCTTTCTGGCAAGATCCTACATCTCCTTCCCTCACTTTAGAAGATTTCACAAAAGAACTGAAATCCGAGAAGCCACGTTTTTTAAAAAGATGAGAGTTCCTTTAGCAGGGAAGACTTCCTTAGTGCATTAATATTAAGCTTATGGTTGAATGTGTAATATAATTCCCCTTGATGTGTAGCCACAAATTGGTTGCCACACTTGATATCTTGAATGTGACATAAATAGTCATAATCCTTCCAGCTGAAATAAAACTTAGATCTAAACAGCTAATTCAGAACTGAAACTGAGAAGTAAATATGGACAGGATCCAAGATCTTGCAGCTTGGCTTACTCTCTCAGGAAAAAGCATTATCATTTGTTATTCTGGCATTAGGTTCAACGTGTTTTCATCTGGAGAAGCCCTGAATTTTTTGCTACAGACCAAATATTCGGATTTCCTTCTCCTTGCTTCCTTACACAGATTTAAAAAGCCAAATGACTTATTATGAAGTAGTAGCCTGATTTTGGAGACAAGTTCTCAGAATGACCAGAATACAGAATACTTTGCCCAAGGCCAAAATTGAGGATCAGAGTAGAGTAGCAGTGATATAAGAACTAGAAGCATGAAGAAATTATTAATCTGTATCCATCTTTTCTATCATTTAGTTTCTAATACGAAAGCCATCTCTTGCTGGGGAAACAAACAAACAAAAATCTATCTCAGAGGAGGTTAAGATAGCGGAGGAGTAGGGGACCCCTTTTTCAGCCGGTCCCCTGAGTTGAGCTGGATAGGTACCAGACCAGCAGGAACATCCACGGAATCAGCCTGAGATGCAGGAAGATACATCTGGATCTCTACAAATGAACATCTCCAGCGCTGAGTATTGAGGTACGAAGCGGGGAGCCGTGAAACCGCGCACAGATATCGGAAGCTAAACAGAAGGGGGAGGGAGCCGCCGTGTCAGGGCGCCGGGAAGCTGTAGCCACCTGCACGGGGGAGCGGACAGACCACGGACCCGCACGCTTGAGACAGCAGACTGAGAAGGGAGATCCGGGAGCGCACGCGGGACGGCTGGCGGTTGGCGGGCCACCTGCACGGGGGAGCAGGCGGACTCGCGGACGGCACCCGCGAGACAACAGACTTAGAACGCGAGCTCCAGGAGCGCGCGCGCAGGGCGGCTGGCGGGCCACCTGCACCGGGGAGCGGGCGGACCGCGGACCCGCACTCTGGAAACGGCAGACTGAGTCCGTGAGCCGGGAGCGTGCACCACCAAGCATCTCACGGAGCTCCGGAGCTCCGGTGTGCTCACTGGATCGAGGCTGAGACCGGGAGCTCCGGGAGAGGGCGGCTGGTGGCTGGCGGATGGAGGGCCACCTGCATGGGGGAGCAGGCGGACTCGCGGTCAGCACCCGCGAGACACCAGACTGAGACGGGGAGCTCCGGGAGCCCGCGCGGGGCGGCTGGCGGCGGGCGGGGTTGGAAACACAAAGGACAGAGACGTGCCGGCCCTGGAAGTGAGGGCTGGGACGCCGGGTGTGGGGCGCACAGCCCGGGATGCTGCAGGGTTGAGCAGCACCAACAGAAACAGAGTTAAAGTGGCCAGAACATCAGTGGAGAACGATCCGCGATCCCTCTGTTCTGAGACAGAGGCTGAATTTCAGCCGCTGCTGCTCTCTCAGAAGAGGCATAGCAAACCGCCAGGGAAAGCCGCCAGAGAACAAAAGCCCGGAAATACCGGCTCACAGGGTGCCCATCCCCATCCCCCCTCGCAAGGGACACAGAGACTCTACCCAAACAGGGTTTTCTGAGTACCTGCAGGCAGGCCCCTCCCCCAGAAGGCAGGCTGAAAAATCAAGAAGCCCACAACCCGGAGCGCCTGAGTGGCGCAGTCACCAAGCACCTGTCTTCGGATTAGGGTGTGATCACAACGCTCCGTAAGGAGTCCTTCATCGGGCTTCTCCACCGGGAACCTGCTTCTTCCTCTCCCACTCCTCTGCTTGGGTTCCCTTTCTTGCTGACTGTCTCTCTCTCTCTCAAATAAATAAATAAACTCTTTAAGGAAGAAGCCCACATCCCTAAGATCTCTATAAAACAAGGGCGCACGGCCTGGGTCCCAGTCAACACTTGGGCTCTGGACAACCCTGCAATCTCTCTTCATCAGAATGACGAGAAGGAGAAGTCCCCCCCAGCAAAGAAAAGATAATGAGTCTGTGGCCTCTGCCACAGAATTGGCCTCGGCCACAGAATTAATACATATGGATGTATCCCAATTATCAGAAATGGAATTCAGAGCAACAATGGTCAAGATGATGAGTAAACTTGAAAAAAGCATCAGAGAAAGCGTTGCTGAGAATATAGAATCCCTAAGGGCAGAAATGAGAGCGAATCTGACAGAAATTAAAAATTCTATGGGCCAAATACAGTCAAAACTAGAGGCTCTGACGGCCAGGGTCACCGAGGCAGAGGAACGCGTTAGCGAATTGGAGGATGGGTTAGTAGAAGAAAAAACGAAAATAGAAGCTGGTCTTAAAAAAATCCACGCCCACGAATGTAGATTACGGGAGATTACTGACTCTATGAAACGATCCAATGTCAGAATCATCGGCATCCCTGAAGGGGTGGAGAAAAACAGAGGTCTAGAAGAGATATTTGAACAAATTGTAGCTGAAAACTTCCCTAATCTAGCAAGGGAAACAAGCATTCGTGTCCAAGAGGCAGAGAGGACCCCATCCAAGCTCAACCAGGACAAACCTACGCCACGGCATGTCATAGTGCAATTCGCAAATATTAGATCCAAGGATACAGTATTGAAAGCGGCCAGGGCAAAGAAATTTCTCACGTACCAAGGCAAAGGTATCAGGATTACGTCAGACCTGTCTACAGAGACCTGGAATGAGAGAAAGGCTTGGGGGGGCATTTTTAAAGCTCTTTCAGAGAAAAACATGCAGCCAAGGATCCTTTATCCAGCAAAGCTGTCATTCAGAATTGATGGAGAAATAAAGACGTTCCAAAATCGCCAATCATTAACCAATTTCGTAACCACGAAACCAGCCCTACAGGAGATATTAAGGGGGGCTCTATAAAGGTAAAAAGGCCCCAAGAGTGATACAGAGCAGCAAGTCACAACCGATACAAAGACTTTAAAGAGAAATGGCATCATTAAAATCATATCTGTCAATAATCTCTATCAATCTAAATGGCTTAAACTCTCCCATAAAACGCCACAGGGTTGCAGATTGGATAAAAAGACATGACCCATCCATTTGCTGTCTACAAGAGACTCATTTTGAACCCAAAGATGCATTCAGACTTAGAGTAAGGGGATGGAGTACCATCTTCCACGCAAATGGACCTCAAAAGAAAGCTGGAGTAGCAATTCTCATATCAGATAGACTGGATTTTAAACTAGAGGCCATAGAGAGAGATACAGAAGGGCACTATATTATTCTTAAAGGAAGTATTCAACAAGTGGATATGACAATTATTAATATATATGCCCCCAACAGGGGAGCAGCAAGATACACAAGCCAACTCTTAACCAAAATAAAGAGACATATAGATAAGAACACAGTAATAGTAGGGGACCTCAACACCCCACTATCAGAAATAGACAGAACACCCTGGCAAAAACTAAGCAAAGAATCAAAGGCTTTGAATGCCATACTCGACGAGTTGGACCTCATAGATATATATAGAACACTACACCCCAGAACCAAAGAATACTCATTCTATTCAAATGCCCATGGAACATTCTCAAGAATAGATCATGCTCTGGGACACAAAACAGGTCTCAGCCAATACCAAAAGATTGAAATTATCCCCTGCATATTCTCAGACCACAACGCTCTGAAATTGGAACTCAACCACAAGGAAAAACCTGGAAGAAACTCAAACACTTGGAGGCTAAGAACCATCCTGCTCAAGAATGACTCGATAAACCAGGAAATCAAAAAACAAATTAAACAATTTATGGAGACCAACGAGAATGAATACACAACGGTCCAAAACCTATGGGATACTGCAAAGGCAGTCCTAAGGGGGAAATACATAGCCATCCAAGCCTCACTCAAAAGAATAGAAAAATCTAAAATGCAGTTTCTATATTCTCACCTCAAGAAACTGGAACAGCAACAGAGGGACAGGCCTAACCCACTGACAAGGAAGGAGTTGACCAAGATTAGAGCAGAAATCAATGAATTAGAGACCAGAACCACAGTAGAGCAGATCAACAGGACTAGAAGCTGGTTCTTTGAGAGAATCCATAAAATTGATAGACCACTGGCAAAACTTGTCCAAAAACAAAGAGAAAGGACTGAGATTATTAAAATTATGACTGAAAAGGGAGAGGTCACGACCAGCACCATTGAAATTGCAAGGATTATTAGAAACTTTTATCAACAGCTATATGCCAAAAAACTAAACAATCTGGAAGAGATGGAGGCCTTCCTGGAAACCTATAAACTACCAAGACTGAAACAGGAAGAAATAGATTTCTTAAATAGGCCAATTAACTATGAAGAAATTGAGTCAGTGATAAACAACCTTCCAAATAATAAAACTCCAGGCCCAGACGGTTTTCCTGGGGAATTCTACCAAACATTCAAAGAAGAAATAATACCTATTCTCCTAAAGCTATTTCAAAAAATAGAAACAGAAGGAAAGCTACCAAACTCATTCTATGAGGCTAATATTACCTTGATCCCCAAACCAGGCAAAGACCCCCTCAAAAAGGAGAATTACAGACCGATTTCTCTAATGAATATGGATGCCAAAATCCTCAACAAGATCCTTGCTAATAGAATCCAACAGTACATTAAAAGGATTATCCATCATGACCAAGTGGGATTCATACCTGGGATGCAAGCATGGTTCAACACTCGCAAATCAATCAATGTGATACATCATATCAACAAGAAAAGACTCAAGAACCATATGATCCTCTCAATTGATGCAGAAAAAGCATTTGACAAAATACAGCATCCTTTCCTGATTAAAACCCTTCAGAGTGTAGGAATAGAGGGTACATTTCTCAATCTCATAAAAGCCATCTATGAAAAGCCTACTGCAAGCATTATTCTCAATGGGGAAAAGCTGGAAGCCTTTCCCTTAAGATCAGGAACACGACAAGGATGCCCACTCTCGCCACTATTATTCAACATAGTACTAGAAGTCCTTGCAACAGCAATCAGAAGACAAAAAGGGATCAAAGGTATCCAAATCGGCAAAGAAGAAGTCAAACTGTCTCTCTTTGCAGATGACATGATACTCTATATGGAAAACCCAAAGGAATCCACTCCCAAACTATTAGAAGTTATAGAACAATTCAGTAAGGTGGCAGGATACAAAATCAATGCCCAGAAATCAGTTGCATTTCTATACACGAATAACGAGACTGAAGAAAGAGAAATTAGGGAATCCATCCCATTTACAATAACACCAAAAACCATGCGTTACCTTGGAATTAACTTAACCAGAGACGTAAAGGACCTATATGCTAGAAACTATAGATCACTTTTGAAAGATATTGAGGAAGACATAAAAAGATGGAAAAATATTCCATGCTCATGGATTGGAAGAATTAACATAGTTAAAATGTCCATACTACCCAGAGCAATCTACACTTTCAATGCTATCCCGATCAAAATACCGAGGACATTTTTCAAAGAACTGGAACAAATAGTCCTTAAATTTGTATGGAACCAGAAAAGGCCCCGAATCTCCAAGGAACTGTTGAAAAGGAAAAACAAAGCTGGGGGCATCACAATGCCGGATTTCGAGCTGTACTACAAAGCTGTGATCACAAAGACAGCATGGTACTGGCACAAAAACAGACACATCGACCAATGGAACAGAATAGAGAACCCAGAAATGGACCCTCGGCTCTTTGGGCAACTAATCTTTGATAAAGCAGGAAAAAACATCCGGTGGAAAAAAGACAGTCTCTTCAATAAATGGTGCTGGGAAAATTGGACAGCTACATGCAAAAGAATGAAACTTGACCACTCTCTCACACCATACACAAAAATAAACTCCAAATGGATGAAAGACCTCAATGTGAGACAGGAATCCATCAAAATTCTAGAGGAGAACATAGGCAACAACTTCTATGACATCGGCCAGAGCAACCTTTTTCACGACACATCTCCAAAGGCAAGAGAAATAAAAGATAAAATGAACTTATGGGACTTTATCAGGATAAAGAGCTTCTGCACAGCCAAGGAAACAGTCAAAAAAACTAAGAGACAGCCCACGGAATGGGAGAATATATTTGCAAAGGACACCACAGATAAAGGACTGGTATCCAAGATCTACAAAGAACTTCTCAAACTCAATACACGAGAAACAAATAAACAAATCATAAAATGGGCAGAAGATATGAACAGACACTTTTCCAATGAAGACATACAAATGGCTAACAGACACATGAAAAAATGTTCAAAATCATTAGCCATCAGGGAAATTCAAATCAAAACCACACTGAGATACCACCTTACGCCAGTTAGAATGGCAAAGATAGACAAGGCAAGAAACAACAATTGTTGGAGAGGATGTGGAGAAAGGGGATCCCTCCTACATTGTTGGTGGGAATGCAAGTTGGTACAGCCACTCTGGAAAACAGTGTGGAGGTCCCTTAAAAAGTTAAAAATTGAACTACCCTATGACCCAGCCATTGCACTACTGGGTGTTTACCCCAAAGATACAGACGTAGTAAAGAGAAGGGCCATATGCACCCCAATGTTCATAGCTGCATTGTCCACAATAGCCAAATCATGGAAGGAGCCGAGATGCCCTTCAACAGATGACTGGATTAAGAAGCTGTGGTCCATATATACAATGGAATATTACTCAGCTATCAGAAAGAACGAATTCTCAACATTTGCTGCAACATGGACGGCACTGGAGGAGATAATGCTAAGTGAAATAAGTCAAGCAGAGAAAGACAATTATCATATGATTTCTCTCATCTATGGAACATAAGAACTAGGATGATCGGTAGGGGAAGAAAGGGATAAGGGGGGGGTAATCAGAAGGGGGAATGAAACATGAGAGACTCTGGACTATGAGAAACAGACTGAAGACTTCAGAGGGGAGGGGGTGGGGGAATGGGATAGACTGGTGATGGGTAGTAAGGAGGGCACGTATTGCATGGTGCACTGGGTGTTATACGCAACTAATGAAGCATCAAACTTTACATCGGAAAAAAAAAATCTATCTCAAATCTTTCCATCTTCTGTGGAGTACCACTCAATCTTATAGTTGGTTATGACTTTTGAGCGATGTTCTTCCAACTCATGCCACAGCACGACGGTGCACACTAACAGGGTAGAGGAAAGTGGCGATAGTCTTTTCCCCACCAACAGAATATGGTGGACTCAGCTCCAGCCAGTTGCCTCTAGCCTTAATCAGCTCGTCATACTTTGTGACACAAATATAATTGTCTTTTGTGCCATTTGTAGAAAAGGTTGAGATCCACTACCTTGCAGATCACATAGTCTAACTTTCTCAAAAAGAAATGCTTGCTACAATTCTGGCACAGGATTATTTGAGGTCTGTTTGTATGTTTTCCATGACATATTTCTCTTCATGAAACAAAAATTCTTTTTGAAAGATCTTCCAAAGAAAGAAGTTAAAAAAATCTCCATCTAACTTCTGTGAATTGATGCAAATCTTGACATTTAGACCCATAGTGGATATAACTTCACGTGATAGTTTTGAATCTCAGGATGCAGAAATTAAGTCTTTCATTAGTTATTGCTTCTTCAAGATATACATTTTTAATTCTTTCAAATGTTTCTAAAATGACAAGGCTCAAGAACCTTTCATAATTTAGCAATAATCTCATTTACATGAAAATGTTTCTTTTTAAAATGCAGGGTCTAATATCTGAATACCAGATGTAATTAGATCAAAGCTTATTAAAATGTGCCTATTATTTCCTCAATTTTATTTAGTCAAGAAGAGAAAGGGATGTTTTCCTCCTTTTTTTTCTTCTTAGAGACTTCATCATAATTTTTGTTTGCATTCAATTTGTGGTCAATGAAAAACCTCACCATATTTTATGTGAACATCAAATCATATCTTCTCCACTGTGTACTGACTCATTTTTTCAATTAATGGGCTTTATTTTTATAGAAATTTTAGGTTCACAGAAAAATTGAGCAGAGAGTACAGTGTTCCCATATACCCTCTCTCTAAACACGTCAACAGCTTCTCACACAAGACATTCCACACCGGAGTGGTAAATT
Organism: Ailuropoda melanoleuca; assembly: GCF_002007445.2. Classification (NCBI taxonomy): domain Eukaryota; kingdom Metazoa; phylum Chordata; class Mammalia; order Carnivora; family Ursidae; genus Ailuropoda; species Ailuropoda melanoleuca. The sequence continues at coordinate 70,523,823 of NC_048219.1, read as the reverse complement.
TGTTACAATGATGAGACTGCATTAACATCATTATCACCCAAAGTCCATAGTTTGCATCAGGGTTCACTCTTGATGTTGTACAGCCCGTAAGTTTTAACAGATGTATAATGATGTGTATCCAATATTACAGTAGTGTACGAAATCATTTCACTGACCTAAAAATCCTCTATGCTCTACCTATCCATCCCTCTGACACCCCTCACCTCTGACAACCACTAATCTTCTTACATCTTCATAGTTTTACCCTTTCCAGAATGTCATGTAGTTGGAAGCCTATAGTACACAGCCTCTGCAGATTGGCTTCTTTCACTTAGTAATCTGTATTTAACTTTCCTCCATGTCTTTTTTTTTTTCCTCATGAGCAAGTAGGTTTATTTCAGGGATATAACACTGATTCAATATCTGAAAAATCAATGTAATCTACCATATTAACAAGCTAAAAAATAAAATTCACATGATCACAGCGATCGGTACATAAAAAGCATTTGACAAAACTCAGTACTCATTCATGATAAAAACTCCAAGAAAAATTGGAATAGAGGGGATCTTCCTCAACTTGATAAAGAGCGTGCGCAAAAAAACCTGAAGCTAACACACTTCATTGTAAAAGACTGACCTCTTTGCCCTGAGACTGGTAGAGGACATGGATGTCCTTTTTGCGTTGTACTGGAGCTTCTAACAAGGACAATTACCCAACCGAATTTCTTCCCTTGGTTTAATTGAGATATGTTAAGAAATAAAAGTGTATATATTTAAGGGGTACAACAGGATGATTTGACACTGTCATGTGTACACATTGTGAAATGATTAACACAATCAAGTTAATAACACTTTCATCACCTCACAGTTACACTTGTGTGTGTGTGGCGGTGGGGTGGGAGAAGAACACTTAAGATCTAAGTCTCTTAGCAAAGTTCAAGTATACAATGCAGGGCTACTAACTATAGTCGCCATGTACATATAAGATCTTTAGAATTTATTCGCCTTATAACTGAAAGTTTATATATCCTTTGACCAATATCTTTCCATTTCCCTGCCCCCAGTGCCTGGCAACCACCATTCTACTCTTCATTTCTATGAGTTTGACTTCTTTTAAAACTCATTTTATTAGGCGAGCCTGGGTGGCTCAGTCAGTTAAGCATCTGACTCTTGGTTTCGGCTCAGGTCATGATCTCAGGGTCTTGAGATTGAGCCCCAAGTTGGGCTCTGCACTCAGAATGGAGTCTGCCTGAGATTCTCTCCCTCTCCCTCCTCTTCTGTCCCTCCCCATCACATTTTCTCTCTCTCTCTCAAATAAATAAATAAAATCTTTTAAAAAATTAAACTCATTTAATTAAATATAAAGATAGTGATATCCTTTTTCTTCTATGTCATATTTAATTATATTTACTTCTCACCTGAAAATAAAATTTTTATCCCTGTTTTGTAATCCGTTAGTTTTAATTGTTGATAGCCTTCTGAACATGACCTTCTTATAGTTCTTCAGTCAAGTAATTAAACTGTTAATTCCAAAGCACGTCATACCAGATAGGACAGTATCATATGGCACACCACTAAGAACTTCTCCAGAACTTGGCATCTAACCACCTAAATATCACCAAAGTATTTATCTGTAATCTTTCTCCTTATTTCTTTCTTTATTGTGTTATAATTAAAAACAAAGTCACACAAAGTCATACTGAGTTTATTAGTTAAGCAATGCTAGCTTACTGTAACAGATCAACTTAAAAACAGCTCAAATACATTAAAATCATATTTCTTCTTCCTATAAAGACTAAAGGTATTCCTAATTTACTAAAACTGTCCTTCAAGCAGTAATACAGGAACACAGAGTCCTATCTTAGGGCTCCACCGTCTTCAATATGTGGCTTCAAATGTTGTCACGCTCCTCTGTATCAAGTTGGAGAAATATAAAAAAGCAAGTGAGGAAGGCATACTGGATTGTTAAAAATCCTGACCTAAAAAGTGAATCATAAAATTGGTAAAAATAATTGTTAAATGGAAAACCACATCCCAGTGACAACTCCACATTACGGAAAAAGGGACACAATTTTGAGGGAGCCTACTTTATTTCTTTAAAATAGTCCATCCCTTTGGCCATATTTTTCTTCAAGTCAAGCTCTCCACAAGGGAAACCATTCAAAGTCCATCCAGAAGCCACCCACATCAATGTTCAGAACATCCTGGTGAAATGCAACTTCTTCACCAGGTCCAAATGTGGCTCCTCATGGTCCTATAAATTAACAAATTTGCTTCTACTTACCACACATATATATTTTTTTTCTCTCTCTCACCCAGAAAACATAGGAGCAGGGACAGGAAAATTATAATAAAAACTCCCAACATGAAAAAAGTCACAGCAATAATTAACTCCTGAGGGACAGACATTATTAAAGCCTACCTCTTACCTGATGGTAGAGGATGTTCCTAGAATAGCCTATAATCCTGCCCTCTGGTAGGAGCTCTTTTGTCCATTGCTGTCTATTGACACTAGCTCCAGCCTTAGAAGGTTGGCCCTTGTCCCTTATCCTCTCTGAATACCGAGGTATAAGCCTACTTTGGGGTTTGTACAACTTGCAGAGCCTACTCCTTACTGATGCAAGTTTGGGGGTCCAAAAATGGCTTTACAGTTACAGCCCTTTTCTAGGCCAGGTTCATGAAGGGGTTGGCAATAAAAATCCCTCAACATCTGGGGCACCTGAGTGGCTCAATTGGTTAGGCATCCCACTCTTGATCTCAGCTCAGGTCTTGAACTCAGGGTTGTGAGTTCAAGCCCTGTGTTGGTCCCGGCATTGGGCCTGCATTAGGCATGGAGCCTACTTAATAATTACTTAATTAATTAAAATCCCTCAACATCTTTCTAGATTCTGATTTATCTATTTCCACTCAGTTCCATGTGATGGAAAACATGGCCAAATTTCATTTCTAAGTATAATTTTCAAGCCCACCTGATTTCTTTAGTTCTTCACTCTCATGCTATTCTCTTGAACTCAACGTTGTCTACCTTGAATCCCTATGATACTTTATGCTTGACTGAGAAGAAAACACCCATAGTCTGATCTTTGTCCCACTGTTGTTTACCTGGAAAAATCTTAACTGTTACTCGAACTTTTTTCCAGTGTTATTTCTTAGAACATAGGAGAATATATTCTGTTCAAGAATATAGGAACAGGAGTGCCTGGGTTGCTCAGTTAGTTAAGCATCTGCCTTTGACTTAGGCCATAATCCCAGGGTCCTGGGATTGAGCCCCACGTCAGGCTCCCTGCTCAGTAGGGAGTCTGCTTCTCCCTCTCCCTCTGCAGCTCCCCCAGCCTATGCTCTCTTGTGCTCTCTGTCAAATAAATAAATAAAATCTTTAAAAAAAAAACGAATGTAGGAACAGACATCTTTTCCAACTTTGCAAGACCCAAAATCTCTGGGATCTTTCTATCCCCTTTTATTTCTGCTTTCAAACTGCCAAGTCTTCCTGTACTTGTTTTGTTTTATAATACTTTACCAAATGCAGTAAGAAGCAATCAACACACAATCAGGTGTCTGCACCCTTAGAGCTATAGATTTTTTAAGTAGTTGATCCACTTCCAAGTGATTAGAGTTTTGCCAAATGTTTATCCCTTACATATAGCTCTCCATTCTTCCAGCCTTCAATGTGAATTTTCTTGCCATCTCATGATTATTAAGCCAATGCCACATATTTTAATTACTGTTAAAGAAGTACCCTTTGTCAAGGTTCCAATTTTCATATTAATTAAAAACAAGCCAGTTGATATAACAAATAAACCACAAATGTTAAATGGCCACATTAGAAGTTTATTATTCACTCCTATGAAGCCCAAAATAAATGTTCCTGAATCTGTGGAAGACTCTCCTTCCAATGGTAATTTAGAGAACCAGGCTGCTTCCACCTATGGCATCACCATCTTCCAAGGTTACCATATTGATCTGCAGTGTTAATAGAAGAGGAAGACCCAGTGGATAAACCATATCTTAAAAACTCATATCCCCTCTACTCACATTTAATGGGCAGTATGGAAACTGCCAATATCTGTTTGCAAAAAGGGTTTGGTTAGCCTTCTCTGCCTCATTCATCAATAGGGAAGTTCTAGAGGCAAGTAAATTCTAATTCCTGAATAAGTCTGAGAAAGTATGCACAGAATATTCATTCTAAATTAGTATGTACTCCAGTACCCCAAAACTTTACTATGAAATTTTTCAGCAGATCAATATCGCGCCAAATAAAACAGGACAAATTGTTTGCATAGTAACTCAAATTTGATATCTGTATTGTAATAAACACACAATTAAGGAATAACAATAACAGGTGGTATTTGGTTACTGAAAATGGACTTAAAAAATAGAAGAGAGAGGCGCCTGGGTGGCACAGCGGTTGAGCGTCTGCCTTCGGCTCAGGGCGTGATCCCGGCGTTATGGGATCGAGTCCCACATCAGGCTCCTCTGCTATGAGCCTGCTTCTTCCTCTCCCACTCCCCCTGCTTGTGTTCCCTCTCTCGCTGGCTGTCTCTCTCTATCTCTGTCGAATAAATAAACAAAATCTTTAAAAAAAAAAAATAGAAGAGAGAACAAAAGGAAAACAAACACACAGAATCAAGAGTATCATTAATACTAAACCATAATGTATTAAGAGAGGAGGTATGTGAGGGGATGGTAGCTGAGGTAGCAATGAAATACTACCACACACCCCCCAGAATGGCTGAAATTTTATCAATCTATCCATCAGTCAACCTGGAAATACCAACTATTAGAATGTGGAACATTTGAAACTCTCATACTATTAGTTAAGTGAAAATTGTTTGGCAGAATCTACCAAATCTGACCACATGCCTTCCTATTGCTTAACGAGTCCACTCCTAATTATGTACTCAACCGAAATGTGTACAGATAAGCAACAGACGCAGCATTATCAGGAATAGCCAAAACTCAGAATCAGCCCACATGTCCATCAACAAGAGAACATGTTTTTAAAGTAGTATTTTCAAATAATTAAGTGCTATAAAACAATGATTAAAAACACGCTACTACCATATGCTGTCAAATGGATGAATGCCAAAGCATAAAATGGAATGTAAAAGCCAGACAAAAAAAATGCATGAAATATTATCTGATTTCATAAAGTACACAAAGAGACAAACCTAATCTGCAGTATTAAAGTCAGAATGACAGTAAGCTTTTGCCTAGGGTGGGGGTGCACAGTAGGTAGCAGGAGAAGCATGAGGGAGGTTTCTGAGATGCTGGTAATGTTCAGTGTATTTATTTGCATACTTATCCCATGGTGTGTTCGCTCAATAACAGGAAGTTTGCTATGCCCTTAAGATTTATGCACTTTTTTGAAAAGTTAACATTTGTATCACTACATTTTCCTTTTATTATTTGTTTTCAGCTGTGGCCACCATAATCCAAAAGGATTTGTCTACTAACAAAACTATACTTATTAATTGTTGGCACTATTTTTCTTTTTACACTCTTCCAAATTTTAGCTAGTGACCTATACTTCTCAGTTCACAATATTATTTACAATATTATATAAGTCAGGACAGTAGTTGTGATACTCATAAGTAATCAAATTAAGTCCACAGACACTTATTACTTTTCACTGCTACCAGTTACTCATTTCACCTGTCATTCGGCACTTGTATCCAAGGTTGATCACCCACAGGACACGTTCATTTCATTACAGTGACCATCTGACTGGTACTTCTAGTCACAGTGTCTGGTCCACTAACTTGCTCCAATGATCTCCATGCTGTCACCAGGAGCCAGTCATTACTTCTAAACTTCAAAATGTGCTCCTTTACCTTTGGCTCACGGTTTAATTCCAGGGAACTGAACAATTTCCAAAAGATTATTGAAATACTGAAAACACTCTAGATTTCCATATCCATAGTCTTGGACCTTTAGAGATTGGGAACCATTAGCACATTGTTTCTACTGTAGGCTTATATTAAGAAGGAAAGAGCCTGTTCCTTAATCATCCTCAATAAGTGGTTTGTTGTTTGTTGAATGACTGGAAAGGACTACTTAAAGAGAAGTGCAACAGTAACATTTATGTTTTATATTTGCATTGAGAATCAGATCTTCTGTCTGTTTGACTTCTTTTCTCAAAGTCTTCTCTTTAGCGTTTACTCTCTGCTATCTGTACTAGCTTTGAAAGTGAATCAGACATCTTTCTAGATTTAAATACCTTTCATGCTAATGTATTAGTTTTAACTCAACGTTTTCTTTTTCTTTTTGGGGGGGCAATTCTTTTGGGGGGCTCAATTTACGCTCTTGGGCATTTTTCTACGTGCTGGATATACAGCAACAACTGTGACGTAAACTTGCCCCCCCACAAACTCACAGTATGTGGAGAAAAAATTCAAAAGTAAATACAATTAACTCTGAGATATGCACCAAGTACAATGAATGTACTGAGAAAGTAAGAATCACTTCAACTTGGTGAATCAAAAAGACTTATTGGGGCCTTGAAGGATCCGTAATAATAACTTACATCAGTTTAGCACTAATTTGTAAGCACTTTAATATGTATATCATTTTTCCTTAAGGAAAAAAGTACTTCTGAATTTTATATTGTCATTATTATTATACCTAACCTAGGTGATTTGACAAGTCCATTGAGGACATGAAATATTAGGATTCTGTTCAAATCTCTGAAGGGGCAGTAAGATTTAGAAGGACAGAGTGCTTTGTAATCAGAGGAAACTGTCTTTGAAATACTGCTTTGACATTGCTATGTGAGAAAATTATTTATCCCTTCAGAGCATTGGTTTCTTGATCTTATAACACAAGATTATCTTCACATCTGGATTACTGTGCACTTTATATGAGAAAACAGATATATGTGAAGTGTCTAGCACTTACAAGAGTGGGCACTCAACTAACAAGTATTTTGTTTTCTTGATTAGATGTGAGGGGGTGGGATGATGGTATGGCAAATTAATGTTGTATAAAAGTAACTAGGGCAGAAATGTAGAGGATGGATCGAAATATCAAGAAGCACAAGAAATGTACCATAGTCAGGAATGTTTTGCATTAGTGTAGCCAAAAGATGAATTGGGAACTAAGGCACTATCAGTTGGGATAGAAAAAAGACTTATGAGAAACATTCAAAAGTAGAATTGTTTTGATGATTTGTTGACTGTCAGAAGTGGAAAGGAGGGACAGGATAACCTGACAACTAATAATTTGGGAAACTGGTATATGGTGCCGGGCGAGGACTGGAGATAAGGAATACAGAAGGGTAAGATGGTTTGAGGGTGAATACTCCACTATTTTAGACATATTGATTTAGGCATTCTTATTGAGAAGAGACATCTGAATAGGTGGTTGGTAACATAGGTCTAGAGCTCAAGAAAGATGTCAGGATTGTTTCTTTAGATTTTAAAGTCAAGACATACATAAGAGTTGAAGGAATGCTAAAAAATGAGACCAACCAGGTAGAACTTACAGACCAGTACAAAAAAAGACAAAGACTAAAAACATGAGAAATAATAATATTTAAGAGTCAGGGTAGAGGTGGGGTGGTAGGAACCCAGGAAAAGCCCAAATATAATCAGATATTTAGAAGAAAAATAAAGGAATATGATATGAAAGCCAGAGAAGAGAGACTTAAGAGGAAGAGTCAACAAATAAATTATCACAGAAAAGATTAAAAACATGAGGACTAGTGGGAGGCCACTAGTGAAGTCTGACAGCTTCAGTGGATTAGATGAAAAGAAATTTATTGGGCAGAAAAGGTAAGGAATCTACAGAAGATAAGCATGAACAAAGACAAAGATACAGGAAATAGTAAGGTGTGCCTGGTGAATATTGAGTTAACAGGGTCATCTCTGGCTTATCTCATTTTTGTGTAAATGAGAAAAAGGCACTCCTCTGAGCAGACACAACCCCAAATATGTTCAGCTAGGCAAGAATACAGGCTGCATTTCAGCTCTCCTACCCATACACTTTTGTGCAATACACAGACTGCACCCATTTACAACAGCTCTGGGTGAATAGTCCCATTTAGCTGAAATGCAGAGTATATGAAAGATAGCCCTAGGATACAAATACGGAAAGACATCTTATAGATCACACTGTGGAGAATCTTGAATGACAGTTTAGACTTGTGTACTCAATTCAGGGGTCAATGGGGAGCCATCCCTGTCTGTAAGGTGACTCATTAAGGAAGATGAGTTTGGCAGCAAAATGTAGGATGGTTGGGAGGAGAGATATGCAGGCTGTCAGGAAACTACTTAGGAAGTTACTGCAACACTACAGCTTAATGCACACGTTCACTTCCCTTTTGATCTGATTTAAGAAATTTTTAATGAAGTTAGGAAAAAAAAAAAGCAAGGGGAGGATCAGAAAAAGTACTGTGTTTTTCATGAAGCTTTGGTTTCCACATATAAAGAGACTTAGTTCCTCCAAGAGCAAATTAGGCAGATACGGAGAAAGGTAAACTCTATTCAACTTAGCAATATGATTTACTGCCCTGCTTTTCCATTTCTTTGTGAAAGTTCAATGCTTTGAGCTACTATTTGTGGCCTTTCCCTTGGGTCATCCTCATGTTTCCTGCTACTATAACAGAAGTTAAGCCCTAGAAGGCCAGAACTTCAAAAACTAAGAAGTTCAGTCAAACCAACTATTTGGCCCCACACAGACTGTCTCTCCTGCTCATGCCATACAATGCTCACAAAATAACTACTGTCAGACTTGTAATTACATACTTGACTATTTTAATAAACGGGTTAATCTGGCTTGATGAATCCAAAAGACATAAAAGAGTGAAAAGAGAAAAAAAGAGAAAAGAAGAGGAAAAGAATGAAAAGATGATGAGGAAGAGAAAAGCTAGAATAACTTTTTGGCTGGGGAGGGAAGCGAGAAGCAGCACCTCCACGCCAAGCTGTGTGAGTTTTGTCCTGAACAGGCCAGGCCGGTGGAGAATGGAGATGGAAAATGCACTCCACACGCCAGGAGTTACTGAGTGTGTACTGTGCACCTTGCTCATGGGAACAACATGAGACACATTATATAATTCTCATAATAATCCTGCTTCTGCCATCAATATTTTCCAGATAAGAAATCTGAATTATTTGGAAAATTGACTTGCCCTATTATACTAATGGCAACTGATTCAAAAATGATGCCAAGTCATTAATAAATAAATATTATCATGATATTCCTGCTGAACAACAATTAAAACGAATACACTAATTCTACATAAATCAGCAGGGGTAAACCGTAACATACTCTGTTGAGTAAGAGAAAGTAAGTTTCTGAAGAATATATACAGAGTGGAAACATATATGTAACATTCTTTAATTAAGAAAGAAAAATAGAGGCGCCTGTGGCTCAGTCAGTTAAGTGTCTGCCTTCCACTCACATCATGATCTCTGGGTCCAGGGATCCAGCCCATGCTGGGCTCCCTGCTCAGCAAGGAGTCTGCTTCTCCCTCTCCCTTTGCCCCTCCCCCACCACTTGTGTGCACTCTCTCTCAAATAAATAAATAAAATCCTCTAAAAAAAAACTCATAATAAATAAATACACACATAAATAAATAAATAAATAATACATGAAAGAAAGAAAGAAAAAAGAAAAATAAGGGCACCTGAGTGGCTCAGTCAGTTGAGTGTCTGACTCTTGATTTCATCTCAGGTCATGATCTTGGGATTGTGGGACTGGGCCCTGCATCAGGCTCTGCACTCAACACGGAGTCTGCTTGGGATTCTCCCCCTCTCCCCCTTCCCCACCACACTCTCTAAATAAATAAACAAACAAATAAATAAATAAAATCTTTAAAAAAAAAAAGGAAAAAAGAAAAATAACATCCATTTCATTCACTTCCAGCCAAGATGGAGTAACAGTGATCAGATTTATCCTTTACCTTACCTTCTGAAACAATTGGAAAATAACAAAATCAAAAAAGGAAACAAACAAAGTGAGCCACACCTTATTGCCTCAAAAGAGGTTTCATTCTGTGACAGAGAAGGAACTAAGGGGATTCCATGAATTGAGACAGAGCTGAGATTCCTTGGAGATTAAGATGACCAGATTTCATAGGACAAAGTATCAGCAAGGACAGAGTTGCACAGAGAAAAGAACCTGAAAATCTGCAAAGGACCATTTTACACCTTCCCACCCCATCTCTATGAGCACTCAGCAGAGCACTGATCAGTGCAGATATATGAGAGAATTATCCAAGCCTAGGAAAAACTATTGAAAATGATTAGTGGGAATAAAGCCCCACACTCATGTAAGGTGAAGACCAGTGTCTGTTCTGACCAGCCACATTGCAAAACCTAATTCACAGGGCACTGGGGAAAATGCCCAGGAAAGTGTTGCCTCATTGTTCGGGAATAATTAATTCTAGACTAAGCAGTGATCCAAACTTACCTGGCAAATCATTTTTTATGATTTTCCAGTTGGAAAAGAAAACAAACCATTTCCAAGTAACTAAAAACAAAGCTGGAAAATATTTATAGAAATACAAAATTATCGAGTACCAAACAAGGTAAAATTCACAATATCTGGCATCTAATCAAATAGCACAGGCATGTAGAGAGACAGGAAAGCACAATATATAAAAAGGAGAACAAATCAATTGAAATTGATCCAGAATTGACATAGATGCTAGAATTAGCAGACAAGGACATTGAAACATTTATTATAAATATGCTCTATATGTTCAAGAAGTTAAATAGAGGGGTGCCTGGGTGGCTCAGTCCTTAAGTGTCTGCCTTCGGCTCAGGGTGTGATCCCGGCATTCTGGGATCTAGCCCCGCATCAGACGCCTCCACTGAGAGCCAGCTTCTTCCTCTCCCACTCCCCCTGCTTGTGTTCCCTCTCTCACTGCTCACTGCCTGTCTCTCTCTCTGTCAAATAAATAAATAAAATCTTAAAAAAAAAGAAGTTAAATAGAGACATAGAAGATATAAAAGAAAGACTCAAGTTGAACTTCTGCTGATTAAAACTACTATATCTGAGGTGAAAAATACGCTAGCCAGAGTTAATGGCAGATTAGACATTGCAGAAGACAATGAACTTGAAGGCATAGCAACAGAAACCACCCAAAATCAAGCACACAGAGGAAAAAGGAATTTTGTTTAAATGAAAAGAGCATCGGAGTGCTGTGTGACAACTTCAATTAAAGTCTTCAAAGGACAGGAGCAAAATAATATTTGAATAAATAATGGTCAAAATTTTTCTAAACTTTAAAACAATATTCACCTAACATATCCAAAAAGCTCAATGAACCCCAGCCCAAAAAACATGAAGAAAACTGCACCAATGCACATGATAATCAAGTTGCTGAAAACCAGTGATAAAGATGAAACCTTAAATCAGCCAGAGAAAAAGGACATGTGACATAGGGAGGAACAGACCTAAGGATTACATCAGAGTTCTCATGTGAAACAAAGCAAGTGAGAAGACAGTGAAGCAACATTTTAAAGTACTGGAAAAAACAAACAAACAAGCTGGCATTCTAGAATTCTATACCCAGTGAATATACCTGGAAAAAAAATGAAGGCAAAATAGAAATATCTTCAGACATACAAACGTTGAAAGAATCATCACCAGCAGATCTGAACTACAATAAATGCTAAAGAAGGGGGCCTGGCTGGCTCGTCAGTTAAGTGTCTAACTCTTGATTTCAGCTCAGGTCATGATCTCAGGGTGAGATCCACCCCCACGTCATGCTCTAAGCTCAGCAAGCTCTCTGCCTCTCTCTCCCTCTCCCTCTGCCTCTCCCTCTGATGCACATGCTTGCTCTCTCTCCCTCTCTCAAATAAATAAATAAATGTTAAAAAAAAAAAAAAAAGAAATACTAAGAAAACTTTTTAGGAAAAAATCCATGTTTTTATGAATGAGCAATATTAATAATTGACTAAGATCATAGGATCTGCAGACAGACTCCATCACATCCTAACTGTGTGACTTTAGGCAAGTAACATCTTTGTGTTTCAGCTTTCCCGTAAGTTAGAGATAATGAGAGAATCTACCTTAAAGGGTTGTTGTGAAGATTAAATTGTGTGATGTGTGTGTGTGTATGTGTGTGTGTGTGTGTGTAACATATATATCTGTAGTAAAAGTAGAAATATATGAATGAGAAGGATATATATAAAACAACTCCACTAATAAACAGAGTCAAAGGAAAAGAGCAAAAGACAGCCAGGGACTATATGCCCCAATAACTAAGTATGTGATGAGTAAAGGAATGGAGCAATCCTTATCTCACCAGCCTTATGGGAAAAAGAGAAGAATTCTGACAAGTGAAAGTTAGGAGATGCTCTTCCTCCTTCAGCTACATGTGAGAGGGTAAAGGAAAAAATCCACTCAACTATACTTAACCTTTCAATCACTATGGAAGTTCAACTCCCAGGAACTGTGGACCCACGAGGATGAGCATTCCTCCTTTTCTGAGCTGGCTGGGAATGAAATAAATCTAAGCATTACTTAGAGGTATAGGTATAAACTATGGCCAGAAAGTTCTTAATTTTCAAATCTGTGAATGGGCTTCAGGGTCCCAGGATCCTTTTGAAAATATATACAAATCAGAGGATATAGGAAAATGGTGTGTGAGTGTGTGTGTGCCTACATGTGTTTCAGGAGAGATCTCCTCATCTTCATCATATTGTCAAAGTAAGGCCTGCACCCAAAAAAGTGATATACAAACCACTGAACCAAGAGAAGGTCAACTGAATCTAGGACGCACATTAACTAGGTAGTCTCATTTAAAAAACAAGTTATCTGCTTTAAAAGGCCCTGGGATTTTGGTCAATCCTGATATTATCAAGCCAACTGAAATGCATTAAAAACTGAGGCAGATACCAGAATGTAATTTATTAACTGACCATGAGAAACACAATTGCTATAAAATCTAAACTTGAGGGAATGCATCCACAAGCATTTTTTCCCTTATAATCTAGTTTAAAGGGGAAGCTATCATAATCCCAAAGTTACAAAAACAGAATCAGGACTGAAAGCATGTAGATGATTTTGTTTAAAATCCTCCAAATAAGATGGTTTAGATGGGAATAGAAGACATTAAATATTTTGACCCTAGAAACAAAAACAGACACATAGACCAATGGAACAGAATAGAGAACCCAGAAATGGACCCTCGGCTCTTTGGGCAACTAATCTTTGATAAAGCAGGAAAAAACATCCGGTGGAAAAAAGATAGTCTCTTCAATAAATGGTGCTGGGAAAATTGGACAGCTACATGCAAAAGAATGAAACGTGACCACTCTCTCACACAATACACAAAGATAAACTCCAAATGGATGAAAGACCTCGATGTGAGACAGAAATCCATCAAATCCTAGAGGAGAACATAGGCAGCAACCTCTACGACATCGGCCAAAGCAAACTTTTTCATCACACATCTCCAAAGGCAAGAGAAACAAAAGATAAGATGAACTTGTGGGACTTCATCAAGATAAAAACTTCTGCACAGCTAAGGAAACAATCAAAAAAACTAAAAGGCAGCCCAGGGAATGGGAAAATATATTTGCAAATAATACTACAGATAAAAGACCGGTATCCAAGATCTACAAAGAACTTCTCAAACTCAATACACGAGAAACAAACAAACAAATCAAAAAATGGGCAGAAGATATGAACAGACACTTTTCCAATGAAGACATACAAATGGCTAACAGACACATGAAAAAATGTTCAAAATCATTAGCCATCAGGGAAATTCAAATCAAAACCACACTGAGATACCACCTTACGCCAGTTAGAATGGCAAAGATAGACAAGGCAAGAAACAACAATTGTTGGAGAGGATGTGGAGAAAGGGGATCCCTCCTACATTGTTGGTGGGAATGCAAGTTGGTACAGCCACTCTGGAAAACAGTGTGGAGGTCCCTTAAAAAGTTAAAAATTGAGCTACCCTATGACCCAGCCATTGCACTACTGGGTATTTACCCCAAAGATACAGACGTAGTGAAGAGAAGGGCCATATGCACCCCAATGCTCATAGCAGCATTGTCCACAATAGCTAAATCGTGGAAGGAGCCGAGATGCCCTTCAACAGATGACTGGATTAAGAAGTTGTGGTCCATATATACAATGGAATATTACTCAACTATCAGAAAGAACGAGTTCTCAACATTTGCTGAAACATGGACGGCACTGGAGGAGATAATGCTAAGTGAAATAAGTCAAGCAGAGAAAGACAATTATATGATTTCTCTCATCTATGGAACATAGGAACTAGGAAGATCAGTAGGGGAAGAAAGGGATAAAGAAAAGGGGGGTAATCAGAAGGGGGAATGAAGCATGAGAGACTATGGACTCTGAGAAACAAACTGAGGGCTTCAGAGGGGAGGAGGGTGAGGGAATGGGATAGGCTGGTGATGGGTAGTAAGGATGGCACGTACTGCATGGTGCACTGGGTGTTATACACGACTAATGAATCATCGAACTTTACATCAAAAACCAGGGATATACTATATGGTGACTAACAGAATATAATAAAAAAACATTAAAAAAAGAAAGAAAGAAACACGCTCTTTCCCTGGAGCATAACTGGCTTCTCCTTGATCAAGCTATCAGGAGCTCCATTTTTGTTTGTTTTTTAATGCTGTCTAGACTGTCTTTCATTACTGCTTTTTTTCTTTTTATCTTTTAACAATATTGTTTATGCTACTGCTCTAAATTGCTAATATAGTCTGGAAAAGAAAAAATAAACCTCTTAGTTTCATAATGCAATTCTGAAAATGCAATGCTATTGCTTTTACCTTCAAGGTCTAAAAGAATTCTCACATAATTTCAAGTGCCAATCATAACACTAACTTTATTATTACCACATGAAAATATGCCCCAATGGTCACCACTGAGTATTTTAATAGTGCATCACACTTATTGACTAAATCTCAACAGTCTGATCCGTCTAATTTCCCTCCCTCCATGTGTTATGGAAAAAAAATCGGATTGGTGAGAAACCAAGAGACACTCAGAGAAGTAGGAGAACTCAGGTTTATTTTATGCCAGCGGACCCAGATGAGCTTGCACTCAAAATTCTGGGCCCCAAGTGGAGGGGTTACAGAGCTTTTATAGGGAAGTACAGGGAGTCAGATTCCAAGGGCTGTGCTGACTGCTGATAGGTGGGTTTAAACTGGGGGGGCGGGGATTGCTTTAGGTGGGAACAGCAGTTAGGGCAGTGCAGGAAGCTCTTGGAAGGAAGCCTGTTTACAGAAGCAGAAACTGCTGGTTATCTCTTGCTCAAGAGGGGCTTCTGGTTATCTCTTAGTACTGCTAGTAACTTTCCATCTTCTGGGGCCTGCCAGCCTGGGCCTGCTCTGAGTAATTTTCCTCTTCACATCTCCATCTCACCCCAACTTCACCATGTGCCCCAGGGGAAGCAGAAACTAGTTGTGCACAAATAAATAGCATCAGGTATAAGGTCTTTGAGGTCAAGATTATTATTTTCTCACTAATTACTCCTGGGACTACATACACCCGTAGGAGACAATCAGTGGCTCTAACCACTAATTTACGGTTAATCTGAAGTGTTCTTCATGAAATGGGAATAGTATTTACTGTGAGATGCTGATTTGCCTTCCAAGGATGATTTGAATAACATACTAATGATGATAAATCTTTAAGAAACAAAAACTGGGGGGGGGGGGGGGCCCNGGCGCCTGGGTGGCTAAGTGGGTCTAAGTCCGTTAAGCGTCTGACTCGACTTCGCCTTAGGTCATGATCTCAGGGTTGTTGAGATTATGCCCTGCAGCAGGCTCTGCACTCAGCTCAAGGAGTCTGCTTGACATTCTCTCTCCCTCTCCATCTGTCTCTCCCCCAGCTCTCTCTCAAGTACACACTCACACTATGTCTCTCTCTCTTTCTCTCTCAAATAAATAAACAAAATATTCAAAAAAAAAGAAAAGAAACAAAAATCTTAATCATGTTGAAACCTTTTCAAGGCACTATTTCTATGTATGTGCTCATTAAAAGAAATTTCTAGATTTTTTCTACCAAAAATTACTTTAAAGACTCCTGAAATATTAAATATTAAGTGCAGAGTTGTGGAACCATTCTAGCTATTCCTTGCTATTTCTCTCTCCCTACTGGGATGGGAAAGGTCTATGAATAGGACCTGAGCCATTTCTTAATTATTTGGGGAAGAAAGGTTAGTGTTGGGAGAAGGAAAGTGAATATTAACCAGAAAGTAACACTGCTCTCCTTTTAAGCTCGGTACTAGTGCAGTCAGGGCTTACAAAGCCATTTCAAGAGTCAGAAACTGCCTAGGTAACAAATGAAAATGACTCCAACATAGGCACAATTCCCATAATATTTATACTGGATAAAAATGGAAAATACTGAACTTGAAGAACATAAGAGTTACCAAAAAGGTAATACAAACAAGTAACTATTATAACCACTGACAGGGAGAGAGAAAGGGAGACAGAGAAGCTTTCAATATATGTCTCAAGATGTTCAAATGTAGAAATTATAACAAACTGAAACAGGAAATTGGTTTGGAAAATTAAAAAAGTATAAATAGCTCAGGTAATCCGTCCTCCTCCCTCTGGGCGTGTGTACTAGTTTCCTAGGGCTGCCAAAAAAAAAACACCACAGACGAGGTGCATTAAACAACAGAAGGTAATTCTGACCGTGTTAGAGACCAGAAGTCCAAGATTAAGGTATCAGCAGGTTTGGACTCCTTCAAGGCCTCTTTCCTTGGCTTGCATATGGCTACTTTCTTGCTGTGTCCTCATATAGTTGTCCCTCAATCTTTGTGTCTATGTCCTCATTTCCTCCTCTTATAAAGACACCAGTCATAAGGGATTAGAGCCCATCCCAATGACCCCACTTTAACCTAATCACGTCTTTAAAGGCCCTATCTCCAAAACAATCACATTCTGAAACACTGGAGGTTAGGGCTTAAACATATGAATGGGGATGAGAGGGGGCATAATTAAGCCTATAACAATGGTATGTTATGTTTGAGGGTACCTGTGAGAAAATGCATGAAAATGTTATATGAGCAGGATATGTAGATCTGGACTTCAAAGGAAAGGTCTTGGCCGAATTGCAAATTGACGTTATCTATACATTATTGATAAGCAAAGTCAGGAGTATGGATGATTTCACCAAAAATACAGAGAGATGGAGAATGGAAGAAAGAGAGGGAGATTGATTACGCAAAGTTTAGAAGGATAAGGAGGAGGAGGAAGAGGTAAAGGAGGAGATGGGGAAATTTTACAGTGGAAAAGTCTCGAAACGACACAAAGAAGCAGCAGCCAAAAACATGAAGGCAACAGAAAAGTTTGAGATCATGGAAGCCATAGAAAGGCAGTGTTTGGGAAAGGATGGGTGGCCAGCTATGCAAGATGCTTTAGAAATGGCAAAAATTATAAATCTAATGGGAGATATTGATAGGTAAGGAGATAAACGATGATACATGGCAGTGTTAAAAGAGAAATAGAACCATGGAGGGCCTTTGTTTATTCATTTATTTTTTATTACTCTTTTAAGACTTTTTTTTTAAGTAATCTCTGTACCCAACATAGTGCTCGAACCCACAACCCCGAGACCAAAAGTTGCACATTCCACCAAATGAGACAGCCAGGTGCCCCTAGTCATTTCGTACATATTTATGGAGCAGGCACTGCAATCCGTATTTGGAGCATAATAGCAAAAAGATAAAAAATGTACCTGCCCTGATGAACTTAACAGTCTAATCAGATTTAGAATAAAATAATCAGGCATTTAAAACAGAGCATAAGTGCAATAATAGGTGTATTTAACTTCTGAAGAATTAGAAAGAGTTTTTTATAAGAATAAGGGGACAGAGGGCAGAGGCAGAGACTAAGGCATTCCTAATAAAAGGAACAACTATTCCCCCAAGCACTGAGTCATGAAAGAGCCTAGTGTTCTGGTGAACAGAGATATAGTCAATACTGAGAGAGCTGTAACATGAAGAGCAAAGAAATATATGTGTAAATATGCATGTTGAAGTCACATTATGAAAGAATTTCCATGCCAAACTAAGAAACTTGCATTTTTCCATTATCAATTGTACCCAACAGAAGTTTTTAAACAGGGATGAAATAGTCAATTTTGCGTTATAGAAACATCATTGACAATAAGCTGGAGGATGGATTGGCGTGAATAGAAATTACTAACAGGCACACCTATTAAGATTCTGTTGCAGTAATCCAAGAGAGGTAATGAAAGCTTTACTGAATTGGTGGCAAAAGGATATAGAAGAAAGCGCCAACCAGGGCAACGTTTCTTATACAGAATTGTCACAGTTTATTCCCAA
Organism: Ailuropoda melanoleuca; assembly: GCF_002007445.2. NCBI lineage: Eukaryota > Metazoa > Chordata > Mammalia > Carnivora > Ursidae > Ailuropoda > Ailuropoda melanoleuca. The sequence continues at coordinate 70,505,552 of NC_048219.1, read as the reverse complement.
AAAGAGTGGGAGGGAAAACAAAGGAGTCAAGAAAGAGGAGTCAATAAAACAATAACAAAGCAAATGAGATGCTGTTATTGAAGAACACAGGAGACTGAAATAGTTTGGATGTTCAAAAATGTAATTGAGGTGAGATAATATTTTGAAACAATAATCATGCTTCTCTCCTGCAGTCAAGCCCCAGGGAGGGCATTCTACACTATCCCACTCACAGTTGGACTGTTAACAGCAAAAATGCAAAGGGAAAAAAAAGAAAGAGAGAGTGCATATTAGCTTCTTATTCCAAAACAGAATTTTGAAATACAAATACAAACAAAGTTTTTGATGGAAAAGCTTTTAAACTGTGAGATCTTGATTTTACAGATCAAAAGCCCTATGAAGGACATAAATTTTAAGCTTATAATAATAAACATAGAAAAATCTAAGCTTGGTCACAGTTAACTTTTTCCACCTACCAGAAAGGAAGTAAATTTTTCTTGGGCTGGGGTAGAAGAAAAGAGTCGGAGAAGAAACTAGTATTTATATACTGATACAAGAAAAAACAAAGATTTATATTCATATGAGACTCTGAGAAGTAGAGCCCCTGTGATTAAAACCTTGGAGTGGGTGGGTGGGGGTAAAGTAAGCACAATAAATCACCCAGATTGGGGATTCAAGAGCAGTGAAGACCTAAAGACCGATGCCAGTTTGGNTCGGAGAAGAAACTAGTATTTATATACTGATATAAGAAAAAACAAAGATTTATATTCATATGAGACTCTGAGAAGTAGAGCCCCGTGATTAAAACCTTGGAGTGGGTGGGTGGGGGTTAAGTAAGCACAATAAATCACCCAGATTGGGGATTCAAGAGCAGTGAAGACCTAAAGACCGATGCCAGTTTGGTTTAACTTTAACAGAGTACAAATTAAACCATCAATCTCCCATGTCTCTGGATTGGCATGAAAGAACATCAGAAAACTTCTGTGTCTACATTGGGAAGATCTCAGCAGTAAATGACAAAGGGCCAGGAGATGTATTTTGTGTTATAAATGACTGGGGAGTGACCTATCTGGGTGCATAGTGGAGACCAGACAGAAATACAGCCATCTCAGCAGATGCCCACCAGGACAAATTCTGATGACCAGGAACCAATATTAGTGAGGCTGCAAAGCAGACATCAGCAAATATGGGCATAAATCATATAAAGCCCTACCCTTCCCTCCCACCCACCACACCTATTAATGGCCCTGGAACTTAAATGCAATCTCAGAGAGGAAGTGGCAGAGGGAGAGATTCTGAATCGAAGGAAACTAATCTGAAATTTCCTGCCACTAAGCAGTAAGTTTGGTTATAGAAAAATAAGGATCTATTTTTGTTTGTAGTATTTCGGTAAGTGATGGAAAGTTTCTTCAAAAACTCAGAAGAAAAGGCTGGACCCGAGATCCCAGTTGGGGGTTCACGATCAGACAGACGATACACTGAAGCTATAGGAGCGGACAAGATGAAGAGTAAGGAGGACAGAGCCCTCAGTGGCATTCAGGCAACAAGCAAAGGAGGACAGAAAAATAGAGGTAAAAACCTCTTCTTCAACTCATTCAATCAGAGATGAACAGAAAGTCGAAAGTCACCAGAATCAAAAATCATTTGGGAGGGACGTGCAATACAGGCAGGTGACTATTGACCTGATCAACAGAGGTTCATGGGAATGGTAAAGACAGAAGCCAGATTCAATAGGTTCAGAAGAGAATGGGGGAATTTGACAAAGTGAAGACAGCAGGTACAGCCTGTGTTTTTTGAGAAATAGTGTAGGAAGAAGGAGAGAGATAGGGAAGAACTTTCAAGGTGATATTCAGTTTAAGGAATGCTTTGAGTTTTCATCTGATCTTTATTTTCACTCTGAAGATTCGTTTTCATTTTATTTTGTTGTAGGCATGAGGGAAAGAAGTATTATTAAAGATAGAAAGGGAGAGAAAAACAGATGGAAGGGATGATGAGTGATTTATGAAAGTAGTTGCGAGACTGTCAGTGTCAAGTAAGAGATGTGGTCTTGGAAAGGAGCGATATGAAGGCACAGATGAGTGAAATCAGAATGAATACTGGAACCAGGAGTGAAGACGTGAATTCAGTGAATTCCACTATATTTTCCCCAGGAAGATGGCAAGGAGTTGTCAGCTGGGGGTGGAAAGGAGGGGTGCCAAGGAACTTGATAATCCCAGCATAAATAGGAATGAATAAAAGGTTGCTGAGCTGGTCTGGGGGCCTCGCTGAAAGTGAAACCCTAAAACCTTAGCATCACCTGTTAACACAGTATTTTCCACAACAAAATTGATTGATCACTACACATACAAAGGAACCTAAGACACAGGTTGCTCAGTTGGAGTAAACAAGTGAATAAACAATTGCAGTTCAATGTGATAAGCCCTTGACAAGAGGGGTATGTATGTGAGATGCTCTGTATGTAACAACTAGCTGTTGCTTGAGAAGGCTTCACAGAAGACATGACATTATATTTAGGATTTAAGGAGGAAGTTTTATAAGGGAACAAGGAAAGGAGGATTTCTAATTACAAATAGGATATACAGAAATCATAGAATTATAAAAGGAGTTGGAAATTTCAGAATACGGTGGAAATTTGGTATGATTCTAGAATGGGGTAGGGAGAAGGGATAGTTGGAGACTATTATTCTAGAAAGGTAAAACTAGACTGCAATAAATTATTTCCAAAGTTCCTTATAGTTTTTCTTCAATGATTTTTTTCTTTTTACTATGTTGGAAAATCACAGTAAAGGAGGAATCACTGCTATGATGAAAATAGTCTGTTTTATGAGCACAGTAGTAGAACATGTTCAAAGGGAGAGGTGGAAAAGATACTCTACCATCATGTTACATACAGCCAATTAACTCTTCAGGATCAACAGCTATGTAGATACAGATAGCTACATAGCTGAGGATTGAGAGGGAAAGTGAGAGAGCAAGAGTGACACATATTGATAGGTGTATCTCTCTTGAAACTCCTGTCATTTCTTGGTTTCCTCTTTGGAAATCATAGTTAAGACCATATTGCAAAGTTGTCAGTTGAAAAGAAAATGTTTCCTTTGGCTACAAATGGGGAGATATTTATGTTGATCCAGAAAAGACTAATTTGCAGATAACAGCACACCAGATGGTAGCAAGTGGTTTGTGCAACAGTCTATTATAGTTTGATAATCACAACGTTCTAAGTGATGCTCTTTCTGTAATGCATCACTGGAATGGTAGAATGAAGAAACTGTTTAAGAACACCATGCCTAAAAAGAATGCAGTGGATTTCAGCCCCAAAGATCTAGCTATATAAAATATTCAAGAAAAGAGATCTCTGAACCACTTTTGTTAACCTGCCAGGGTCTAACTCAGAGTCTTCACGCTCTGGAAATCACACTGTAATCCTAATCTGACCAATCTCTTTTACAACATTAGATCATCTTATTCTATTCTATTCAGAAAAAGTAAATTGTCACCTCTACATCTGTTTTCATTTCTTTTTACTTCAGAAGTGTGAACAAATTTCTTAAATCACCAGTCAGATTTATAAAAATGAAACCACCTAATCTCAGATTCCACTCATGTTTTCTTAGAATTCTTATTTTTTTTTTTAATTTTCACAGTAGATGTTTCCCTTCCAAAAGCAGAATTCATTTTAATAGTCTACTAGTTACATTGCTGTTATTAAAAAACCCTCCAAAGCTAAGCAGCTGAAAACAAACATTTTATTTGGCTCAACAAGGACTCAGAGTCAGAAATTTAGGAATGATACGGGGTGGCTGGCTCTCTTGTGCTCCACAATATCGGAGGCATCAGATGGGATATGACTGAATGACTAGGCGTATCTAGAGAATTTGGGGCTGGGGTCAGCTAGTGGTGTCTTCACTTCCACATCCGGGGCTTGAGTTGTAGCTATTGACAGGAGCTTCTACACACGGCCTCTCCTTGTGGCCGGGACTTCCTCACAGGCCATCTCAGTACACTCACACTTCTTACATGGGAGCACGGCAAAAGCTCCAGCTCCTTTAATGACCTGGCCTCCTAAATCACATGGCATCACTTCCACTGAATTCTTTAGTTGTGAATGAGTCCCTAAGGCCAGCCCCACTATTTCATGAGAGGAATGTCAAGCAATTTGCAGACATATTTTAAAACTATCACCAAGAAGTAAGAATCAAACCCATCCTCTCATTTTTGTTCAATAGGAATATAGTTTCAGTTATACTAAATGAATAAGTTCTGGAGATCTGTTGGTCAACATAGTGCCCATACTTAACAATATGACATTATACATTTCAAAATTTGTTAAGAGACTAGATCTCATGTTAAGGGTTCTTACAACACACACACACACACACACACACACAAATAAAAAACAAAGGGACACGTGAAACTTTGGGAGGTTTGGATATGTCTACTAGCTTGATTGAGGTGAGGGTTCCACAAGTGCTCACAGCACTTGTCCAAACTCATCAAATTATATACATTAAATATGTGCAATTCTATGTAAAACAATCATACCTCGATAAAGCTAGTTTAAAAAAGAGTAAGAATTAAGTCCATAATGAAAACCAGATTCTTCAAAGTAAGAAAATACATCTACTATACAAAGAAACTTTCAAACTTTTTCAAGGCAATGTGAGCATTACATATCAAATTCTTATTTATTCTGAATGAATAGGTACTGGTCCTTTGAATTTACCTGGGTCTCAGTTAAACAATTTCAGAGAATTCAAACTTAATAAAATGTACTCAGTCCTACATACAATATGAAATCTCCTACCACATTTACTGCAATATTTTCTGAGACGAATGTCCATAATGTCATTTAGAGTCACTTATAAAAGTTCATGTTAAAAATTCCTTTAAGAATTTAGTTTGAAGGGAAAATATGTGTGTCTTTTAGAATTAGTAAGCTTCCTCCTTTTTGATAAGGGTAGTAGAACTGTTTTTCACTGACACTTTGGAAGCTCAGAGTCAAGTTTTACTCTCCCATACAATATTTATGTTAATGCATTACAATTACAATATCAACTTCCTTCATTTTACCTTTTTCTGATTTTTCTTTTTTTTTAAGATTTTATTTATTTATTTGACAGAGAGAGAGACAGCCAGCGAGAGAGGGAACACAAGCAGGGGGAGTGGGAGAGGAAGAAGCAGGCTCATAGCGGAGGAGCCTGATGTGGGGCTCGATCCCAGAATGCTGGGATCACGCCCTGAGCCAAAGGCAGACGCTTAACGACTGCACCACCCAGGCGCCCCTGATTTTTCTGATTTCCATCTATTTTATCAACCTTACAGTTAATGTCCTAATTTATAAAGTATATCAAATCCTTTTAGAAAGGGAACAGAGTATACTAAAATGGAAATAAAAGAGGACTTACATCATGGTTTCTCTGAATATACTGTAATATTTAATAACACCAAAGATTTTAACAACTTATAATGGGATCAATATGATTAACATCTATATTTTTAAAGAGAATTAAAAAGCTAGAAGATATGGGTTAACTCTTTGCTAACCTTGTGCCATATTTTAGAATTTGTTTTGCTTTGATGTATCTTTATAACTACTCTGTTTTCCATCTGTTTTTCTCATAAAAACAACTGGAAGACTGGAAACCAGATTTCTAGGAGCTCCTCTCCGCACTCCGCGGAGGACTGATCCATGTATTTCTCATACGCAAAGGTTTTCTCGAGGAGAAAACTGGAGATTTTTGACCTTTTAAATTTTTTGGATTTCAGATAAGTGAGGTTTGGGTGTGATGGGGCAGAAGGGAGGCATTTATTTATCATATATGGGAAGTTTTTATCCATATGTTTAGTCCTCACAAATTCGGGCGTTGAGGAAATAAAATAGGGTTAGTCTTCCAAATGACAATGAAATAATCATGATTAAACATATACTCTGTGCATTATAATTTTTAGAATCCAAATTCATTGTTACTAGTGCTTAATAGAAAATATAAGAATTGTATTCCCTTACCACTTTTTTTAAGGTTTCATCTTATATAATCTCTACGCCCAACATGGGGCTCAAACTCACAACCCCTAGACCAAGAGTCACAGGCTCCACCAATGAGCCAGCCAGGCTCTCCTGTATTTCCTTATCAATTAAGGTTATATTATATGTAGACATATCAAATATCTTCATAAACGCACTTTGTTTACAATTGAATGATGGGATTAGAAACCTCAAAGTGAATATAAAAAGTTTTAGTATTTTAAAGTGAATGTTGGAGTTAGCTGATATATTTTTATCATTTTTATGTCATTTAGCAATATGAAATGTACCTTTTTGTCTTTATGTGTATTCTATAACTATATGTACATCTTTTCATCTTTATTCTCTTGGATATATAGAATAAGAATAGCTAAATTCTGATTTTAGGCAAAGCCCTTTTCTAACCATTGTACATATATTAACTCATTTAATATTTTGGGAGAAAGATTTAGCATTTATATACATTAGTTCCCTAAAAAGGAGGCAGGATTTTGCTAACATCCTTCACTGCTCAGAAATCTAGAAGACTACATTTTTATTTTCATTTACTATTTCCTGAGTATTGTTACTCTAGTATTTATAAATATGGGATTGGGTATTTTATATGCTTAAATTTCAATTATCCATGTATTTCCCATCTTTCCAGCAGATTCAGAATCAAATGGATGTTCTAATTTATACCTGTACATAGGACACTGAGCCCAATGAAGCAAGCAATGAGTGAATAGTCTTTGCTTTCTTTCCTTAAGTGTTACAGTGTAAAAGAGACTAAAGATAATGAGCAATTATGAATCCAAGATCCATTTCATTGTTGAAGCACTGAGCAAACAGAAATCCAGCAATTCTAATTTAACCAATCATAAAGTCAATGTCAGAACTTTAGGAAACAAGGATGGTAGCTTGTGTATTCGCTGTCAGAACAAAAGTCTTCCATTACTACCGAATTTGTAACCGAAGATGAAATGCAATGGCAAAGAGCACAAGGTCTGATTACACATAGACAGGCCTGGTGTGAATCCTGGCTCTGCATCTAGACAGAGTGGGTGCCCATGGTCCTCATATTTAACCTCTGCCATCTGTTTTTTACAGTGAAACTGAAGAATAAATTCTGCTTCATAGAGTGGTTTTGAGGAAAAAATGAGAAAATTTATGAAAGTGCCAAGAACCATGCTTGGCATATAGAATTGTGTCCCATAACAAAGTTCCATACATATTGATAAATATAGCATAAAACTGTTATATTGTTTTCTGTTCTTTCTCCATATCACATGTAGAAAAAATTATGTGCAACCAATAAAATATCATCTAATATCTCCAGAAATGAGATTGAGAATATATGTCACTTAATTTACATAGACCTTAAAAGCTTTAAGAAGAAATACCACAGCAACTTTCACTCTCAGCTCACTTTTTTCCCTTAGACCATCTTACAGCAGATATCTTTGAAATCTAGTGGCACTTTGGTAGCATTCTACTTGCAAACAAGAACATGAAGCTGCTAAGGCACCGCCCACTCAAAAATTCCAGCAACCATAACATAAAATACTGGCGCCTGGACAGTTTTGGATGCAGTGGCCAATTAATCCTTAAAATTTTGAAGCAAACTCAGCTGACGTTCAGGGTGAGAACTGGCTAAATCCGATGGTTTCAGGACCAACACGGAAGGTTCCCAGCCCCAAAGATTGTCCATTCAACTCCTACTGTGCATAGATGTCTAAAATATTCCTTTCATAATTACTCATTAAGCTTAACTACCTTGAGAGAACTACTATGTATTGGGCACCTACTATGTGGTAGAGACTTCCGTGCTTTCCATTTCATTAACTCATTTAACCAAAACCACAAATCCTTGACATAGAAAATGCTATTATTTCATTTTACACGCAGGGAAACTGAAGCACAGGGAGGATAAGTTACAAGCACATCATTCTAACACTGTTAAGTGCTGGAACCAGGATTTGAATCCAGACAGACTGGCTTTTAATAACTATGCAAAATAAGGGGCAAAGATTAACAGAGTTCCTTTTTTCTGAGGTTTTTTTTGTTGTTTTTTTTTTTAAAGATTTTATTTATTTATTTGACAGAGAGAGACAGCCAGCGAGAGAGGGAACACAAGCAGGGGGAGTGGGAGAGGAAGAAGCAGGCTCCTAGCAGAGGAGCCTGATGTGGGGCTCGATCCCAGAACGCCAGGATCACGCCCTGATCTGAAGGCAGACGCTTAACGACTGCGCCACCCAGGCGCCCCTTTTTCTGAGGTTTTACTAATGGACAGGAAGAAAAATACTGAGGGAGAGGGAGGAGACACAGATTGCTCAACAAATGCCAAAGAAGGGAGAAAATGACCCCCTAAAAATTGGCAAGAGGTACCAAGCAAACACCTCAGTGAGTTCACAGTTTTGTCAAGGGGCTATCCTGGGGTCCTCTTGGAGTCATGCTGGTAGACTTCTTCCATTCCCCAGGGATTTATTCACGAAGGCAGAATGTCTGAAAGACACTACCTGGAATCATTCCTCAAGATTTCTTCCCCACCAGCACTGAGCTAGCACTCTACTTAAAACTATTTTTAAGTATAGGCTAACTATTAGCATCCTTTCCTGATAATTTATTAGTCTGTAACACAATCCATTTTAGAAAGTACCAAACAAATAAAGTATAATCGGTTCTTATAAATTTTCTGTTATCTCTGCAAAAGACTGTAGTTAGAGCTAATTAACATTTATTATACTCTGACATCTTCACACATGTAAATTTTAAGTGCTACCCAAATGTCCTATTTTTTTTTCTAAAGCAAATGCCAGGTTGTTGACAAATGCTTTATTAGAAATAAGCTATGCATGGAATTAAAGGATACTCTATTTTCATTTCAGCAAACAAAAGCTATTTAAAGCTGAATTTTAATGGGCAGCATAGCTTTCCTAAGTGGCTTACAAATCTTGGAGTTGTGTAAATCAACATCAGAAACTTGCTAAGCTACATTTCCCATGACCCAAGAAGCTTCTTAGAAAACAGAGCAGAAGATCATCAGGAAGGAGGCAGGAGTCAACTATATCCTTGGCAGGTGTTTAGTCCCAGTAAAGATCAAAACAGGTCATGTTGGTCTTACACCCTGATAGGAGTCAGTGTTGAGAAAAATCTTATTATTACTCTTCACTGATAATGTTTTCTACCATCAGATAAGGTGAACAGAAATATAAAGATATAACATTAAGTGTCTCACCACATTTGCCAATTTTGGGCTCACTTATCAGTGACTAGTCCCTTGAGCAGAGAATGATAAATGTGATGCCAAGTCCATGGGCTACATTCCCATATGGGTCAACTTTCTTACATCCCATGTTTACATTGGGCTGAAATACTAATCAAACCACTTTGAAATATTTTCCTTTAATGACAACAAGTTATTGTTGTTATAATTATTTCTTGATGATTCCATCTTACACATGTCCTACTAGTTCTCAATCAGCAACATTATGGTTATATGTCAAGAGTATCATTTCTTATTCATGCATTCATTCAACAATTATCTAACTGATGCAAGCTACAGCTGTAAAGTATATACAGAAGTGAGCAGGATAAAGTCCCTGCATTCATGAGTTTTATATTCTAGGAAGAGGCAGACAGCAATCAGATAGACACAAATAAAACTTCAGAGGGAAACAAGATAGGGTCATAAGAAAATGTTCAAAGCTGCTGATGCTTTCAGTGGGGTTGTCAAAGAGGCCTGTCTTAAGGAGCTAGCAATTCAACGGAGACCTAGATGGTGAAAAGGAGCCTGACACATCAGAGAGAAGGTTCCAGGCATAGAAAACTGCAATTGCAAAGGCTCTGAGAAATGTACATGCCTTGCCTGTCAGGAGCAGTGAGAAGGACAGTGCAGCTGACACCGAATGAGAGAAGCAAAGACCCATTGGAAATGCCTCTTCCATTGTGTTAGAACTTTGAGGGACATGGTAAGAATAAGGATTGTGTTCCAATGATAATAAGAAGTCTTAGGAAGGTTTTACAAAAAGGAATAATAAGATTTGATAAACATTTAAGAAAATACCTTTGACTGCTGATTGGATAATGGCCTTGAGGTTTGGGGATGGGGACAAGTGTGCAATGAAAGGTCCAATCGGAAACTTTTGATGTAGTAAAAGTGAGGGATGATGTTGACCTCACCAGTGTGGTAAAGATGTTGAGAAGTCATTAGATTTGGGAAGTTGTTGGAGACAGCACCAATATGACTTCTTGATGCATTACGTACAGTATGTTAGAGAAACTGCATCATACAGCATTAACAGCTGCTCTAGGCTATAAAGCATTCACTGAGCTACTTACAGCAACAACAACAAAAAAAAAAAGAAGAAGAAGAAAGAAAGAAAAAGAAAGAAAGAAAGAAAGGAAGGAAGGAAGGAAGGAAGGAAGGAAGGAAGGAAGAAAGAAAAAGAAAGAAAGAAAGAAAGAAAGAAAGAAAGAAAGAAAGAAAGAAAGGAAGGAAGGAAGGAAGAAAGAAAGAAAGAAAGAAAGAAAGAAAGAAAGAAAGAAAGAAAAAGAAAAGAAGAAACTTGACTTCTAGCAAAAGAAGAAGAAAGTACATAACCACGAATGTAATAGAGAAATGTAATGGTGTGAGTTTTCTCTTTGCTTTGTATTGCTAAAAAAAAAATTATACTTAGAGATCTCTGTATGAGCTGAGTGTAGGTTAATCTGTTTAAGGGATAGCTTTCAAACTATTCTGAAATTAAATTTACTGGAAGTTTTCATCTGCTTCACTCCTATGGCATTAAATGAAAATGCAAAATTCTCAGAGCATATGTGGGAACATATTGGATTCTCAATGTCTAACTCTTCACTGGTTTCATCATAAAACCTAATCTCTAGATTCTTGGCCAATTAAAATGTTCTATCTTCATTTTCTCTTGAGGTTTTTGCTCTAGCAGTTGAATTCCTATTCTTTGTACACAAGGCATACAACTGTTAAAATGGATTTTTAAATTGACCACTTTCAGGGAAGCATGTGATTTACATCAAGATGTGAGAAGGTCAAAGCTTGTCAAATATGCCAACTACTGCTAATATTGTATTGACTCTAGTAAAAATCATTTTCAGCTGTTCTAAGCATATATCTTATTGTGTTTCCTAAATCTAGACAGACCAGTTCAGAGCAGGGTACCATCATCCTGGGCCCCAACAGAATTACTTTCATGTAATTGCACTTTGGTGTATGGCCATCAATCCACACTGAAGGTTATTATAAAACAACATTTCTCTGAATTCACAGTTACATTCATTTTCAGGATTTATAAAAGAGTTTCTTTATTACATCACAAACAGTCCTTTTATGAAGATCTTCCCAGGAGATATTCCTGTCTGAGCAGAATATTAAAACTAGCTGCTAATTGTACTTTTGCAAAATACATGATTTTTTTTCTTATAATTGCTATGAAGGCTGTGACTCAATTTTCCTTTTATAGAAGTTGTTAAAAAGAATTCCAGAGTGCGTTACTTACCTCGACTCTTAGCTTGTCAGGGACGGTAACCGGGACCCGGTGTCTGCTCCTGTCGCCTGCGCCTGCTAACCCGTAGCCACCATGCATGAGTGCATCTCCATCCACGTCGGCCAGGCTGGTGTCCAGATCGGCAATGCCTGCTGGGAGCTCTATTGCCTGGAACATGGCATTCAGCCTGATGGCCAGATGCCAAGTGACAAGACCATCGGGGGAGGAGATGACTCCTTCAACACCTTCTTCAGTGAGACGGGCGCTGGCAAGCACGTGCCAGGGCCGTGTTTGTAGACCTGGAACCCACAGTCATTGATGAAGTTCCCACTGGCACCTACCGCCAGTTCTTTCACCCTGAGCAGCTCATCACAGGCAAGGAAGATGCTGCCAACAACTACGCCCGTGGGCACTACACCATTGGCAAGGAGATCATTGACCTCATCTTGGACCAAATTCAGAAGCTGGCTGACCAGTGCACAGGTCTTCAGGGCTTCTTGGTTTTCCACAGCTTTGGAGGGGGAACTGGTTCCGGGTTCACCTCCCTGCTGATGGAACGTCTCTCTGTCGATTATGGCAAGAAGTCCAAGCTGGAGTTCTCCATTTACCCAGCCCCCCAGGTTTCCACAGCTGTAGTTGAGCCCTACAACTCCATCCTCACTACCCACACCACCCTGGAGCACTCTGATTGTGCCTTCATGGTAGACAACGAGGCCATCTATGACATCTGTTGTAGAAACCTCGATATTGAACGCCCAACCTACACTAACCTTAACAGCCTTATTAGCCAGATTGTGTCCTCCATCACTGCTTCCCTCAGATTTGATGGAGCACTGAATGTTGATCTGACGGAATTCCAGACCAACCTGGTGCCCTATCCCTGCATCCACTTCCCTCTGGCCACTTATGCCCCCGTCATCTCTGCTGAGAAAGCCTACCATGAGCAGCTTTCTGTAGCAGAGATCACCAACGCGTGCTTTGAGCCAGCCAACCAGATGGTGAAATGTGACCCTCGCCATGGTAAATACATGGCTTGCTGCCTGTTGTACCGTGGCGACGTGGTTCCCAAAGATGTCAATGCTACCATTGCCACCATCAAGACCAAGCGCAGCATCCAGTTCGTGGACTGGTGCCCCACCGGCTTCAAAGTGGGTATTAATTACCAGCCTCCCACTGTGGTACCTGGCGGAGACCTGGCCAAAGTCCAGAGGGCTGTGTGTGTGCTGAGCAACACCACAGCCATCGCTGAGGCCAGGGCTCGCCTGGACCACAAGTTTGACCTGATGTATGCCAAGCGTGCCTTTGTTCACTGGTATGTGGGGAGGGCATGGAGGAAGGAGAGTTTTCTGAGGCCCGTGAGGACATGGCTGCCCTTGAGAAGGATTATGAGGAGGTTGGTGTGGATTCTGTTGAAGGAGAGGGTGAAGAAGAAGGAGAGGAATACTGATTACCATTCCTTTCAGCCCTGCAGCATGTCACACTCAGAGCTTAAGCTTCAACATTAGCTGACAGGCATTAAAGCTCTCTGGTTAGATTGTCTTCACTTCTGTGATCATGTCTTTGCCATGGGTACCTGTCGCGTTTTTCCATCATGTCTCAAAGTAAAGGCTTTAAGAAAAAAAAAAGAATTCCAAGATATTTTGGGTTACATAGAAAAAACTAATAGGTCATTACAGAATGCAAGTTAATATTTTTTTCTCTTTTCCTCCCCCCCCAGGTTTTATAGATTCCCTGTTATGTTAATTTTATGTAACTTTATGTAAACTTCTGGAAAGAAGTCAAGATTGGACAAAGTACTTGACCTCTCCGGATCTCAGTTTCCTCATTCTAAAACTTGGAAACTGGGTTACAAAGCCTCCAAGATTCTTTCTTTCTGTAATTGTGAATATTCAGAAGATGAAATATGTACTTCAGAGAAGAGGGAAAGGATTTTAGTACTCCTCAAATCCCAATACAGAAGCAGCTGCTTACTCTGCCTACATATAAAACCAGCTCTGCCTTCAGGAAATGGAAAATCCAATTCCTATCCCATCCTGTTAAGTTGCAAAGTCACACTCATTAGAACCGCCTGCTTCAACCAACATCTTTGAGTTGTTAAGAACTTAGGAGGTTATTTTAGGTGACTATAGCTCTCTGGCAGTTTTAAACGACACTACGTAGTTCAGTTTTTAATTGAACCCCAAAAATGGATAAAGAAACAAATGTTTTGTATCAGTCATAAATTTCAGGGGAGTGTTTTATTTTGGCTTGAACTATTGACAGTTACCTCTGTTCCCTACTTTGTGAACCCAGAAAATCATAAAGTAAAATTGTTCCCCAGACCAAACACTGGCTCTCATCATGCCAAGCTAATACAAAGACAAAAACAAACAAACAGGAGATGTAAATGAGCAAAAATTTTAAGGAAATACCACTCTGTAACTCAACAAGGAGCTATAAAGCAATGCAGTATTTTTTAAAGCTACTTTATGCTGTGACTATGCCAAGAGCGCGAATTGCGGCTGGCTCCAAGCACTGACTATATTTCACTATCATATATCTTCCGCTTGGGGTTTTTAAAGTGATTTGCAGACTGAAAAATGTTGGGGATGATGGCTTTTGAGTCTCCCATAGTACTGCAGTCAGCGTGGGAACTGAGAAACTGCAGGCCAACTACCTCAAGAAGTGTGTCTTCCACTCCACAGTCCTGTCTGGAGACTAATTATTGTTTTAGACGTCCCCAGGCTTTCCAGGGCACCTTGTATGAGAAGAACCTATTAAATTTTATGCCTTGGGATTCCTGCCCAACTTGTGAACTCTGACATTAAACCAAATCTTTTTTTCTGCCTGCTTTGTCCCAGCCCCTGCCTCCTTCCAAGAAAGGAGTTCACTTAAAAGTAAACGCCACAGTGATTGGTAGTAAAAAGATAAAAAACTACTCTTGTCCTTAGGATAGCAATAAAATAGACATGGAAAATTTCAATTCTTGTTCCATATTCTTTCTTTGCCATCTTTCTTGTTGATTTTCCCATATTCGAGTCCGATGTTTTCAGTTCTTTCATTGCAAAAGCAATGCCAAGTAACAAAACTGAAAAACTACAACACAGATGCCTAATCATTGACTCTACTCTAATTTCTTTTAATTGCACTCTTTTGGTTAGATTCCCATGTAGAAACTAATAAAAAAAGATCGTCCGCATTTTATAAGGCCTGCAAATGTGAGCAGATTGTGTATGTGTGCGTACGCATGCACATGTGCATGTGTGTGGATAAAACAGCTTATTAATCCTGACTTCCGGAACTTCTCCTGCTTTCCAGTTGGACGGATAATACAGTTTCCCATCAATTCTTTCTACATGAGAAACCCAGGAGGGAAAAAATCCTGAGCGAAAACCTAGGCTCAATTAAACTAAATTCGGAGAGGTTGTTTTTAACTATCTCCATCTGAAACTGCAGTTTCTATCACATAGAATATTCTACAACTTAGAACAGTGATATTTTGTATCACTAATATCTATGTAATTAATAATAAAGTATAACTTTAAGAAACTGAGCAAATCATTATTACAGTAAATAACTCTGGCTTCTACATAACCGAACATTCATTAAGCTTATAAAATATCCCCAACTTGCATCATTCTTACTTCCTAACTTTGAGATAACTTGGAGATACAGAATGAAGTATTTTAAATTTCAAGTCACACAGTTTTCTCACCCAAGGTGACCTGGAAGATTCCTATTTTCTTCCATTTTGACGTCCTTCTATAAAATTAGAATTTCAGGATTTATATCTTAAATTCACTAACAATTTTTTTTAATTTACCTTAGTAATCAAATACCTGTCTTGAATGCTGAATCAGGATCAACAGGGAGGTTTTATTTTTTTAAATATAGATTTATAAAGCTAACTCCAAAAACTATGATTCAGTAAGTCTGAGAAGGGTAAAGAAATCTGTTTTGTTCTGTTACTTACATAT
Organism: Ailuropoda melanoleuca; assembly: GCF_002007445.2. Lineage (NCBI taxonomy): Eukaryota > Metazoa > Chordata > Mammalia > Carnivora > Ursidae > Ailuropoda > Ailuropoda melanoleuca. The sequence goes on along the minus strand of NC_048219.1, from coordinate 70,490,112 downwards.
TTTATAATACATTATGTTAATTGTATAATTAATACAATATTTTATAGATTAATTTTATACATGCTATATTAATATATATTACTATCATATAGAGCAAACTTTAAGATAAAGAGTATTAACAGAGGTAAGATGTTCCTGATATAATGACAAATTAATTAATTCATATCAAAGCCACAACAATCATAAATATGTGCATACCTAATAAAAGAGTTCCAGAATACATGAAACAAAAATAACAGGATTAAAGAGAGAAATACACGAAGCTACCTAATTGGCAGTGTTAACACCCCTCTCTCACCAATTGCAAAAACTAATTTTAAACATTCAGGAAAGACAAAGAAGTTCTGAACAACACTATCAACCATCTTAATTTAATTGGCATTTACAAAACATCATACCCAACTGCAGAAAACACTTTCTTTTCAAGTACACATGGTATGTTCAACATGACAGAAAATACTCTGGGACAAAAACAAGTATCAATAAACTTAAATGTAATCAAATAGCATTGTGTTCTCAGACCAAAATAGGATTAAGTTAAAAATAAATAACAATAAGACATCCAGAAATACCCACTACTTTGGAGGAAAAGATACTTTTAAATAACCCAAGTGTCAGAGAAGAAATTACAAGGAAAATTAGAAAATATTTAAACTTCTTTAAATTTCTGACCCTCTGACTTGTAGACCTAAGATTTAAAGGACACATATGATTGACCAGGCCCCCATGGATAATTTCTATATCTTAAGATCAACTGATCTGGGACCTTAATTGCATGTATGAAATCCATTTTGCCATTTAACAAAATATCATCATATTCATAATCCTAGGAATCATACAGGGTGTGTACATCAAGGGGCAGGAATCTTGGGGGCCACCTTTCAATTCTCCCAATCACCCTACTGACAATATAGTAAATTGTACTAAACAAAATTTTTTCTTTCTTTTTTCTTTTCTTTTTTTTTTTGAAAGAGAGACACAGCACGTGCACTTGGCACATGAGTAGGCAGGAGGGGCATTAGGAGAGGGAGAGAGAGAATCTTAAGCAGCTCCACACTCAGTGCAGAGAGCAATGCGGGGTTCTCAGTCTCACCACCCTGAGATCATGACCTGAGCCGAAATCAAGAGTCCAACATTTAACCAACTGAGCTACCCAGGTATCCCCTAAACAATATTTCGTAAATGGAAAATGATTTTAAAAATTGCATGTAATGTCATTGACAATGTGACAAAAGTTGTGAGGGATTTTGAAATTACCTAAATAGATGCTTTGTTCATACTTTTTGACTGTGGTTCAAAAATTAATTATAATAGAGCATAATATAGCAAAATCACTAGCTGTACGCAGAAAAATGTTGGGCCACTTTTACCATTCTTCTTGAGTCAAAGGCAAAAATCAAGACTTACAAGAGATATTGGAATTGCCATTTAAATCAGATGGAGAAATAGCTATCAATATTGAAACCTGCTTGAGTAAAAGAAAGCCTTGGGACAACTAGGTGGCTCAGCTGGTTAAGCATCTGCCTTCACCTGAGGTTATGATCCCAGGATTGAGCCCCACATCTGACTCCCAGCTCAGCCTGGAGTCTGCTTCTCCCTCTGCCTGCCACTCCCCCTGCTTGTGCACTCTTTTTCTCTCTCTCTCATTCTCTCTGTTGCTATGACAAATAAATAAATAAAATCTTTAAAAAAAAAAAAAAGAAACCCTTAATATTTTATGCTGCAGATAAAAACACCAACATAGCCGGTCTTACTTAATAACCATTGGTTGTTTGCACAGAATGTTGTTTGTAAACTAGAGCAGGCAATCTCTGTGCCTTGAGATTGCAACCATCTCTTAAATGATATTTAACGCTATTAAAAAACATTCTCCTATCACTCTATCAGAAGATACTAGGATCACAGTGCAGAGGTAAAAAATTGGAATGCAGGCAGGAATTCAAACAAAATTTTGTTAGATAAGGAAGCCAATCACGTTGCTCCATTGCTGCATTTCTAATTCTAAGGTTTCATCAAACTTTACATCAAAATACTGTATGGTGACTAACATAATATAATAAAAAAAAAAAATTAAAAAGAACAAATTTTCTCAAGAGATAATGTAAAGCAGGAAGTGCCTAAAAATATATTTGAATGAAAACAATAAGTAAAGCAACCACAAGCCTGCTTCTGCAATATTCAGAAAGTGGTGTTCCCAACAACGCACCGGACTTCCATGTGCGGAACTGGATCACTCGCAACAACTGCAACAGCACGGATCAAGTCTGAATCCAGACTTTGAAGAGGAGTTAACCACTCATTATAGTCAGCTCTCATTAGAGAGGAAGAAAAGCTTAATTACAGTGGCGGTATCACAACCCAGAAGTATCCTATTCTGGAAGAAGTAGCTGAAACAGATTTTGCCCCAACATGGACCTCACATAAAAGTATTTCGTATTGCAAAATCCACAGTATGAAGAACTCCAGAGAAATCAAGAGCTAACAGTGCTTAAGAGTTATAAATCCTGGATTTTAATGGTAAACTTTAAAAATAGATCAAGTAAAAATTTTAGTAATAAAATTGTAACAATGGTAAACATCTTTAATAAAGTGTCAGATTTATTTTTGAATCATCTTTGGCCAAAAGGCAAATCTGGCGCACCTCTAGCTCTAAATTCCATATTTTTAATTACCCAATACTTTATTTTTCATTTGTTTAAAAAAGTCAGCCACATCACTGTGGATTTCTGAGTGATGAGGGAGCAGAAGGCTAGCTGAGGACAAAAGCACAAGCCAACACCCCGGAACCTCCCCCCCTCCCACTCCTGGGTGGGATACACGTGACATTCCTCAGCCACTCCTGTCTGCCCTAAAACTAAAGGAAGGGGAAAACAAATGGTTAACTGATAGAGATCACAGTCCTGCAGGACATGAGTCTCCATCAGTTTACAAATGTCTTAGTAATTTACAAGGAAAAAGTATTCTTATCAATAACCTAACTTCCAGGGCCCATAACTCAATTTCCTGGAGTCCTAATATCGCCCTCTCCTCCATGAGTGATGTGGGAAACAGAGGCAAAAGGCAATGTAAATAAAATCAAATTTCTTTAGGACCTACAGCCCATTGACAAGGACTTGTGATAAAAAGAGTAGAACATTCCTCCAGGAAGCTGCCTACTGTCTTAATGTGAAGGCTTTTGCTAGAGGGAAAAACAAGCAGAGCTTGACAATTGCCAAGGCCCTCAGTTAGCCTGAGGGTCTTCTTAAGCAAGTGAAAGTCCTTCTAGACACCTTTCCTTTCTCCTGACCTCCCCGGACTCCCAAGTATATAATCAGCTACTCCTCACTAGCTCAGTTCAATAGCTCTTTCTGTGCAGGGGTCCCATCCCTGTGCTTTAATAAACTCAATGTTTGCACCAGAGATGTCTCAAGAATTCTTTCTGGGCCGTCGGCTTTGGACCCCAACAACATTCCAAAACTACATCACGATCATGAATCAAATTTTAGTGAAAAATTGCCCTGCTTTGAGAGTTACTGGTTAAGCATGCCCCTTTGTACATCATGGGTGGGAATTTTTATTTTGTGACAACCAGCAATACACAATGTCTGCATTCATCCTAAGTATTTACAGAGAAATACCTAAAGCCAAGCCAGCATTGCCTTGTGAATTCTATTTTCCTCAACACACTCTACTCCCCAGTCATTCTCAATACTTCATTTCTGGTCACCAAATGTACGGATTTTTTTCTCAGACCAACCAATCTTCCAATTCTCAGCTGATACTAGATGGGTAGCCTACAATGTAACATATTTCTGACACTACCTATCTGGAGATAGCTTCAGATCCCACAGGTTAAGGTTTCAGACCCACAAAACTGTCCCCCTCCATTTCAGACAACAATTGCAAATCCAGGTTTTCACTTGTGCTCTCTCCTTAAGTTCAGTAGTTTTCTAGGATGGCTCAAGAAACCAGGGAAGTACTTTACTTACTATTACCCATTTATCATATAGTGATACAACTCAGAAATGGCCAGATAAAACAGAATGTAGAAAGCAAAATGGCTTCTCTCCTGTCAAGCAGGACCCTGTGTGAAGCACTGATGCAAGCAGTTAAGGTCCTGCAGCTATGAGATTTCGCCGGGACCAATGTCAGCTGACATCCAGAACTGATAAGGAGCAGAACCAGACTCAAAACTGATTAAATCCCTTTAACAAGGGAAGAATTTGGGCAGCAATCTGTCAGACTCTTCAGACATGACCTCTCTATGTCTGACCACTTAGAATAGGCAGCTGCCACCAAAGGCTCTGCCCTATGGATCTCTGAACAGAACCGAGATCCCTCCCTGCTTGAACATCAGAAGCAGTAAGTGCCAAGAGCTGACCTGGACCAGACCAACGCCTTATCTCAACTGCGAGCTCCCAGAATGACTTCGCCTTTGGTTCCTTAACTTTCTGCACCCTTCTGTTAGCTTGTCTGTTGTGTGGCTTGTCTTCTGTCCTGCTCTGTGCGCTGTGTAAAAGGCAAGTTTAATCCCATGGTGAAACGTCGTTGAGTCTGGAATCCTGAACCTGCTTTATAGTTATGATTTAACTTTGCTTTATGACTGAATAAAGCTGACATTGTGGAAAGATGCAACTCGTGTGTGTGCCTTCATAGCGTGCTCATGACAGATGCGTAGGGCAAGGTATGGAGATTGGGGTCACTGAACTTCATGCCCTCTCCAGGTGCTCCACGTACCCAGCACCTCCTGGTATATGGGTTTTATGGAGGCTTCATTACATAGGCATAATTGGTTAAATCACTGGCCATTGATGACATTGATCTTCAGACCCCCTTCTCTCTGGAGGAAGAAGAAAATGGCAGTGGCTAAAACTTCCAACTCTCTAATCACATGGTTGTTCCCCTGGCAATCAGCCCCCATCCTGAGGCTATTCTGGAACCTCCAGCCATCTGTCATCTTATTAGCATACAAAAAGGCACTTATCACTTCAGACATTCCAAGGGTTGTGCTCTAGGGAACACCTGAGCTGAAGACCAAAATACTGATTTCTTCTTCTATTACATTACACCTTAGCTTTTTAAAATTTATAGCACAGTTGATTTATATCTACTATTAACCCATTCTGCACATGGAAGCATAGGAAATTGTGTTTGTCTACATTTATTTTGCATTAGGCTTTACCCATGAATTAAAGTAAATTAACTTCAAAAGCCAAAGAGCAATGGCTTTCAGGACGGGATTTATTTGTGGGTAATGGAGTCACGGCCAGGTTAAGAAAAAAATTTTATGTATTTATAAATGGCCATAAATACTGACGACTTGGGAGGAACAACTATTTCCTTCAAAAATTGGATTGAACTAACTGGATATTTACGCTTTTATCAGAGTATAACATTAAATCAAACTGACTATAGGTTTCAAAAAACCCCTGTAACACACATTGCAAACAAATAAATATACTTTATATTATATCACACATATGGTTAAAAAAAAAACAGAAAAAACTTGTCTGAAAAAATATAAAATTGTTCAAGGGCTTTTAGAAAAGTCCACCTAACTTTTAATGCTGGATGAAGTAGGGTTTGATTAGATTTTCCCTTAAATCTACTTAACAAAGGTAAAGAAAACTAGAAAACAACCACTCAAAGCAATATATATAAGGACATTATTGTATTCTCTCTATTTAAGAGATAAGTAAAATGTGGTGCCTAAACCGGGTGTCTCTTGATCAGATGGGGGCTCCCAAATATGGGGCAATGATGTGGGGGAAGCCAGTGGTGCAGGCAGGCAGTGACAAGAATTTACCTGAGGCCAAAAGACACATGAAAAAATGCTCCGCGTCACCTGGCATCAGGGAAATACAAATCAAAACCACAATGAGATACCACCTCACACCAGTTAGGATGGCTAAAATTAACAAGACACATGAAAAAATGCTCCACATCACTTGGGATCAGGGAAATACCAATCAAAACCACAATGCAATTCCACCTAACACCAGTAAGAATGGATAAAACTAACAAGGCAGGAAACAACAGATGTGGCAAGGATATGGAGGAAGGGGAACCCTCTTACTCTGTTGGTGGGAATGTAAGCTGGTACAGCCACTCTGGAAAACAGTATGGAGGTTCCTTAGGACATTAAAAATAGAGCTACCCTACAACCCAGCAATTGCACTACTGGATATTTACCCAAAGACACAGATGTAGTGAAAAGAAGGGGCACCTGCACCCCAATGTTCATGGCAGCAATGTTCACAAAAGCCAAGCTATGGAAGAAGCCAAGATGTCCTTCAACAGATGAATGGATAAAGAAGATGTGGTTCATATATGTGATGGAATATTACTCAGCCATCAGAAAAGATGAATACCTACCATTTACATTGACACAGATGGAACTGGGGGGTATTATGCTAAGTGAAATAAGTCAATCAGAGAAAGATAATTATTATATGATTTCACTCATAAGTGGAATATAAGAAATAGTGCAGAGGATCATAAGGGAAGGGAGGGAAAACTGAATTGGAAGAAATCAGAGAGGGAGACAAACCATGAGAGACTCTTGACACCGGGAAACAAACTGTGGAAAGGGAGGTGGGTGGGGGGATGGGTAATTGGGTGATGGGTATTAAGGAGGGCACGTGATGTGATGAGCACCGGGTGCTGTATGCAACTAACAAATCATTGAACGCTACACCAAAAACTAATGATGTACTATATGTTGGCTAACTGAACTTAAATAAAAAATTTAAAAATTCACCTGAGGCAGAAAAAAGGAGACAGAAGTTTATTGAATACACAGCAAGGGAGCAGCAGGAAGGACAACAGAGAAGAGGCTGTCTGCCAGGAGGCAGTGGGTGGGGGCCATTTTTAAAGAGGGAAGGTCAAGGAGGCATGGCAATGTACGGAATGTATGGAATTCTCCCTTTTTGGTAACTGTACCTAGTTGTAAGTAGCCCATTGGTCTGTTAGGGCCTATGGATATTCTGAGGTGGGTCACCTGCTGGGCCTTTTCTACATTCTATTGCTCAAGCCTGTTTGCCTGAAAGTGGCCTCCACATAAACTTACGGTTCTAAACTGCTCTCAGTTTATCCCAACTATAATGGGTGCAAATGTTCTAATGACCTCTAATTTAAAATTGAACATCTTGCTGCACTAGACCTCAGTTGGACTGCCAGCTATGTCAAAAGGCTATTGAGAAAAAGAAGCTTTTTAAATATTTTAATAGTTTCACATCTATTTAGATGATTAGGATGGGATAGGAGTCTTTAAAATAGATTCAGATTGAAATTTCAAAGAGTGGATGACGCTTTCTTCTTCTAAATAAGCACGTGAACATGGCAGATTTATTAAAATGGCTTCGGGACTAACAGATGTGGTTTTAGTCAGAACTTCAAAGAGGATGTCAGAGTAAAGTTCTACTTTTTTATTTCAGTTTAGTTTATTTTTGCTGACAGACAAGTGTGGGAGGCACATACAAAGATTATATGAAGTGGACAACTACTAAAACTTTGAAATGACACTCCTATATAAAAAAGTCAGTTGAGTCTAAAATGGAAAACTCAGTAAATCACATGACCTTATGGTGACAGGCATCATACAGTTCATCAGCAAACTTCCTAGTCATGTGCATAAATATATTGCAGAGTCAGACGAAAATTCCTCTCAGCACAAATTCTGCTAGGAGACCAAACAGTGAAGGACAGGTCACTGTGTCCTGAAGTTAGGAAATGTTCTCCTCAGACCTTCCTTTTCAGAGCTCTGTTAAACTTGCACCCCAACCCACTCTGCCTTTGGGTTCTCAGTGGCTTTGATCTGGCCTCCCACCTTTCTGCTTTACAAAACAGAAAAGTCCGTCTTATTGGCTGGCTCACATTTGCTGATGCAGGATTAACTCATTTTATTGCAAAAGAGCATTTAATTGATATGTACATGAATTTGCATTTTATGTCAGAATATTTATATTTCCCCCTACTGAAGTAATTTCAGGCTGCAGCAATTAACTGTATCTAATTTAATCCTTCTGTGATAACTATGGGAAGGAAAGAATGTGGAGGGAAATCACTGAGGTCTCCAAAACACAAGAGTTCCTGCTGACCTGGCTATTAAGTGCTAAAAACATATCAGGAGGTAAAAAGTGCTATTATCCTCCATTACCAATTCTCCCAAGATCTACAGCTCTCTCTACCCTCCCTCCAGACTCCCTCCAGACTCTTTCTGGAGAGTTCTGGTCTCCTTTAACCACCTCTTATCACCGATACATGCATATTTTCTTTTCTGGTCCATTTGACATTACTGTCATTTAGTTAGTCTTTAATTACATTTTCTACCATAATACCCCTATTATGATGACTTGGAACACAGCCCTGCGCCTCTGATATTTGTGGTTCCCATTTAGCTCTGCCTTTCCAGGAGAGTCCCAGTTTAAAATATTCTGCCCCATTGTCCTCATAAATGCACTCATACTTATCAAACCATCTGTCCTTGATTTTAGTTTCTAAAATAATGCCTTGGCCCTCTTGGTTGGAATCTGAAATGCTTTTTTTCTCGGGGAAACATTATAAATGTTGGTAAGACTCCCAGGCAAGGCCCAAAGTTCATTTAGCCCATAGCTGAATATAATACAGATAATATTAATTATTAACAAATGATTTCTCAATTAATCCACAAGCCTGCATTAATTTCATGTGGACAAGGGGTTAGAGAGTATCTCAGTATTATGGGCTAAAAGCACACCAAAGGACAGCAGGGCACTGACAGAGAGAAGTCTGTTGGAAAAAATACAAACAACTGTTACTGGATGTACTGTATATATGTGACTTACACTTTTGCAGATTTTAAGGAACAAAGATCTAGCCAGTTCCTCTCGAGTAACGACAGTTTATTATACGGATCATCAGGGAAGTTACACAAGAACAGGAAAGAATCCCAGTCGCCAAAGAGCTAAAGTCATGGGAAAAATCTAAAGTGAACCTGAGACTAGAACAGCCCAGGTGTCTCTGGAGACACAGCAACAGCTGCAGAGGCCGGGTCGTGTCTTCAATCCCTCTGCAGTGGTGCTCCACTTTTAGGCGACTCAGCTATTCTAGTTTGCCCCTTTGAACTTCTCTTATCGCTACTTGGCTCGTGCGGTTTTGCACGAAAAATGCCCAAGTAAGAGACAGACTCATCAGGACTCTGTCCATTCAAGAGACAACTGCTTTTGGGAATTCCACCAATTCTTAATCGAGTCAGTTGTAATTGAGGGTGCTGAATTAGGGTGACCATGTCTCCTGGTTGGTCCCAGACAGTCCCACCTTATGCCTGTTATTCTGCTGTCATTAACGGCACCCCTTTCATTCTCAAAAGTGTTTGGTTTGTATTATAATTGATATGGTTACTCTGCAGAGTCGCCCTGAACCAAAACATGACATTTGTAGGTCGGAAAACGCCTGCAGGAGGGCAGGTACTGGCATTCACCCCAACCATCTGTCCAGTTCAGCAGGCTACTGCCTGAGCAAGGGCCAATCCATTAAATTGCTAGATTATGGGACTAATTCTAACCAATAATGTGCAACTCATCAGTTCTAGAGGCAAATAATGTCCCATTCATTCATTCAGTATATTTTTCATGGCACGCCACTATGTCTCAGGCACTATTTAAGGCACTGCAGATCCACAAGGGAACAAAACATACAAAAATCCCTGCTCTTGTGGTATTTACATACTAGTTACATATTTTCCTAATCATAGCAAATATTTATTGAATGCTTCTACATGCTGGGCACTGTTATCATATTATGTATATTATTCCATGAAGTTCTCCATGGAACTCCATGGAGTGGGTCCTATTACAGCTGTCATCACCATAATTATCATCATCAAGGACTGCACCACAGAGTGTAGAAATGTCAAGATGGGACAACTGGTGAGTGGCAGACCTGGGATTTGAACTCAGACAGTCTAGTTCTGAGTCCCTGCTCATGAGCACTATATTACATCACTTCCTTGTTTGCAGGAAGTGTAGTCTCTCTCTTGAGAACTTCCAGGGATTATAAAAGAATCTCAGGGTTGTAAAAGACCAAAGGAGGCCAACCCTACTTAAGATGTCAAAGAAAATTTGAACTGGTATTGAATCTACTACTACCCTTGCCTTCTCCTGTCAATTTTCAGCACTCGTACGGCACAATTTAACAGATTTTTGTCCATTTCTTGGGGAAGCCCCTGCAGACTGATTGCCGTTGGTACCACATGCTTGAAACTGAGCCTTCTCTTTGATCACACGGACATGCTTAGTCATTGTTTTCCAGGTCAATACTCCATTGGCATAGCTGAGTTCTAAAGCATTTTCAGGTTTTGCAATACTTTGATAAATCTAACTTTCCAGCCTGTGAACACTTAGGCCCATGCCTTCCAACCAGGTCATTAGCTTAGATGCCACCTTTCCTGAAAAAATAATTAATGAAAAAATACATGTATATACTTCTTTTCCTTCTCAGTATAATTGTTGTTTGTCTATAAGAAGATCATCTCCAACTATTGGAGGGTTTTATGCCAGGAATGCAAGACTAAATTAATACTTAAAAATTAATCAATGCAACTCACCACATTAACAAGTTAAGGAGAACAATTTTATGATCCTCTCAATAATTACAGAAAAAGAAGTGTATAAAATTCAACATGCACAATAAAAATCTGAGCAAACTAAGAATAGAAGGGAATTGTCTCAACTTGATAAGGGATATCTATGCAAAACCTTTAGCTAACTTCTGTATTGATAAATTAACAAATGTTTGCCCTAAAATCAGGAATACATTAAGAATGCCTCCTCTTACCCCTTCTTTTCAACATTGTAATGGAAATCCTAGCAATGCAAAAGACAGAAACAGGCATAACAACTTACAAAGAAAAAAGTAAAATGCCTCTATTCCAAGATAATATGATTATTTATGTAAAAAATTCTGAGGAGTCTATAAAACCATTGTGATTAGTTTTAAATTTAACACAACAGTAGGACACCAGATCAATATAAAAATTTAATAGCAAGTCAGTAAAAAAAAAATTAATTATGTTCCTGTAAACTACAAATCAAAATCAGGAAATACGTTTACAAAGCAATAATGTTTAAAATAGCAACAAAAACCAGAAAATATTTAGGAATTTTAATCAATATGCAAGATCTCTACACTGAATACTATAAAAAATGGAAAAATATTAAAGAAAAATAAATGAAGAGATAAACTATGTTAATGGATTGAAAGACTTAATATTGTTATCAATTATCTCTGCACTACTAGGGGCAGTTAGGCAGGGTTTGGTTGTTAAAGAAGACTTATAGGACTCAAAATGACAAATGCTTACATGTCTACTACAGTTTATTGCAGGAAAAGAATGCATCCTAACAACATTGGAAGGGGTTTTAAGACACGTGAAGCATTCTAGAGAAGCCAAGGGCAAACTCCAATTATCTTCCCTCTGTAATGTTCGCAAGCAGACATACTTTCTCTCTTTGATCAGAAACCATCAAAATGTGTAGCGAATACCTCAGAACCAGGGAGTCTGAAATGAAAGCTCAGCTGGGATTTTTTATAGCCTGCTGGTCACACAGACTCTTCTGCTACGTAACTGGTGCCAACAGCAGAGCTCTCCAAGGGTCTCACTGAGACTAGATACAAATCATCTAGCCCACTATTACCAATAAATAAGCCTGAAAAGCTAATACACCTGACCCTGAAATTCCTTGGACCACAACTACAAAGCAAAACTATTAGTCAGTATGTTATATGCCTTGAACAGAGGTCAGTGTAGTGCAGGTACCTTAACAAAACATCTCAGGCCAAACGCAGAGCTGCTGGAATTAACCTTCACGGCAAAATCCCTCCAAAGAGCTAGAATCAACACTGGTCTTTATCAAAATCCTAGCAGATATTTTTTCTGAAATTGAGACACATTCTAAAATACATACAGAAATCCAAACAATCTAAAACAAAACAATACTGAAAAAGAAAAATGAAGTTAGAGAAGTCACATTGTATGATTTCAAGACTTACTATAAAAGTACAATAATCAAAACGGTATGGAGTTGGCGTAAGTATGGACAACTGCATCAGAGAAATAGAATGAAGTCCAGAAATAAGCCCTCACAAATACAATTAAGTGATTCTTGACAAAGAATTCACACATTAAAGGAATTCACACATCTCCTTACTTCTCCCACTAAGGACAACTAAAAACATCAAAAAAACAAAACAAAACATTTGAACCTGAGGAACAACACATTGGTGAACTCTCTAGGCTTTATTTTGTTTAATATATCCCACACTGGGTGATAGATGAGCCAGCAAACCTGGAAATGCCTACAAGCATAGATAAAAAATGCCCCCTAAAAGGCTGTCTGCTCTCGCTAGCCAAAGGACTTGGTAGGGTAGACTAGCCTCCATTAGTTAGTTAGTTAGTTAGTTAGTTAGTTTTATTTTATTATCTATCTATCTATCAGGAACCTATTTTTCTCTCTGCTGTTCAGTTTGGGTAATTTTCTACCATTGCCTAGTTGTAAATGAGGCACTCATACCCCACCCCAAACCACTGGGGTGGGTCAGAGAAGGGTAAGCACTGAGACTTTTATGTATTTATTTTTGCTTATTTTTTTTTGACATACAATTCATCTATATTGCAACTAAAGCTTCATAGCGAACAGAACAATACTAAGTATAACTTATTCTATAATTTTGCAAATGGTGAATTCATAGTGGGAGAGAAATGAAATACACATGCCAACTCCCAATATTCAACAAATATTCATAAAGCCCATAATAAAAGGGGGAACAAAGGTGTACAAAATAGCCCAGGCTTCGAGAAATCTACAATATAGTAAAGTTCACTACCTATAACAATTATACTTATTATTAAATTGAACAGACTATCTTTTAAAAGCATTCAAATCACTGATGGTTTTAAAATAAAAGCATTAGAGTTTTCTATCCTCAGGAAATGACCTCTGATGTGCCTTCCAATTGAAAGTCTCTTATTTTAGGACCTGGGTTTTTTTTTTTTTATCCCCAACATGTAATACATGTAATTTAATACATGTAAAAAGTTTTTTATAATAGTCTTTGCTAGTATTTTCTGAGTGCTTACTTAGTGTCTTCTGTGATAAACATTTTACCTATATTGTTTAATCCTCAGAGCAATCCAGGGGGTAGTTATTATCATCATTTTCGTTTTACAGATGAGTAAACTGATGCTCAGAGGTGCAATAACTTATTCAAGATCACACAGCTGGCAACTGGAAAATCCAGAACTGAAACTCCAGTAATCTATCTCCAAAGGCTTTACCCTAAATCCCCGCAACATGGCAACACGTGAGCCAACATTGGTCTTTCTTATTTTTTTAATCTTTGAAATCTTTTTAAATTAGTTTTTAAATTTTTAACTGAACGTTTAAAAACTTTTCTGTCCTTAGCATACAGTGTCTGGAACGTGACGAATTCTTGATACATGCTTTGTGATATGCACTAAGCTATTTATTAATAAATCGAAATGAAAACGTATTCTGTATCTACTATGTGGTAGCCTCTAGGCTCTCTACTTCATGAGTGGTATGCAGTTTAATCCTCACAGCAGCCTATGACATAATTATTATTCTACCATTTTGCAACTGAGATGTTGGCCAAGTTAAGAAATGCATCCAAGGACTACTCAACTAGCCCCGGGTGGGGCTGATATTTGTACACAGTCTGACATCAAGACTCAGGTATTTCCCTTCCACCACACTAATGGTTTCCGAGACATTAGCTCATTGATAAAGTATTCATATCCCAAAGAGGAGCTCATTCTTATTATATTGTCTGGAGTTGAGCCAGGACTAACAACATAAAATGTCCCTGTGTCTGATTTGTGTGAGGTCACTTGTACCTGATGGATGTCCTTCTGTAGTACTAACAATGCCCTGGAGGAACTCTTCCAGGAAGTGCCAGGAGTGTTTCTTCTCCAGCATCTGATCTTGTTATCCTCACCTGATGGGAAAGATACAAGGCAGTTCACGTGTGCTACGAACTGCTCAAGTCCCCTGGCTCGGCTATATTTTCCTGCTGTGAAAATAAAGCTGCCACAAATATCTTGTTGGGAACTGAGAGACAAATCTCACTTTGCTTCCCCAAAGCTAAGTCCAAGTGGAGCAATTCTTCCCCTAACTGAGGTATTTTCACGTAATTAAGTGGGAAATTAAACCTTGTCTCTGCTCAGCTAATTTTCCTAACTCTAACTTGTTAGTTATTCATTAAAAACCAGCCAGAAACGGTACTTATTTTAACTCTCTGGAGTCTTTTCCTCCTCTGCCTCAAAATAGAAAAAAAAATAATTACCTTAAACTAATGATTGTCTTCTGTCCAGCAGTGTGAGTAGGAGATAGCTAGTCCTTCCATCATGCTTATTCTGGACCTCAGCTTCATTAAGAGAAACCAGGCTGGCAGATCTAGCCTCAAAATCCAGCACCATCACATCACTTATTCTTTACGCCATGTTATGCTAAATATCTAATAACACCCCTGAGCTTCACTATCTTCATCTACAGAAGGAAAATGATACGTCCTTACCTCATAAAACTGTAGGAGGGCTTCTAGGAGCTGATGTATACATGGTGCTTAGCACAAGTTATGGCACAAAATGTATGTACTCAAAAATATTAGTACCTCTCCCCTATTCACCCTTTTATTCATGCACAGTCAATATAAATTCCTTGTGTTTCCAGTCCAAAGCTATCATTTAATCCAACCTTAGCTTTTTTTTTCAGTCAATATTCTTCTGGAAGCCTTTAAACCTTAATAGAATATTTAAACAAATAGGGTGTCCTTTCAAATCCAAACCAATGTTTGATAGCATGGAAATCAAATTGGTGGGTAACATGAAACTAGAGAGAAAGCTAATATGCTGAATGCTAGATTTAGGAACCAAAAAAGATTTCAGCAAATGTAATTATAGACTGAAACCAACTAGCATTTAGCATGGGTAAATAAATCTAGGGCACAAATCCAAAATATAGCAGAGCATACAAAACCTCTTGAGGATTTAGTTTTCTATGAGATTAATAAGGGTGAACAATTTATACAAATTAAAAGGGAATAAGTTAATAAATGTATGGTCTATTTAATTTATCTTTAAAATGTGGAGGTTGCCCAAAATCATTCTACTTTATCTATACCACCAGGTATAAAATACTAGAACAAGGAAGATTATCCCATTTTACCCTGAGCTAATCAGAATACACTTAAATGTAGTTTGGGGTATTAGAATGAATGAGATTTTAGAATGCTAGAACGCATGCTAAAAAGTGTGTCTGAGAGAGTGAGAGGGTTCAATACAATAGCATATGAGCTGTGGTCAGAGTCGCAAAGGAAAAGGCGGGTTTGTGTAGAACATTATAATGGACCGTATATATTGCACCAAAGAGAAATTAGACATATTTTTCCTATGTGCCCCAAGGAACAACACAAAAGAGCAATGAGCATAATTTTCTGGGAGTCAGATTTCATTTCAATATAAGGAAAAACTTCTTAACAATTATACTTATTATTAAATTGAACAGACTATCTTTTAAAAGCAATCAAATCACTGATGGTTTTAAAATAAAAGCATTAGAGTTTTCTATCCTCAGGAAGTGACCTCTGATATGCCTTCCAATTGAAAGTCTCTTATTTTAGGACCTGGGTTTTTTTTTTTTTTCATCCCCAACATCTGAGATCTTCTATAAACATGTCTACTCTGGAAGTAAGCCTAGGGTAAGAATAGGGTGTGGAATCCCTCGATAGGTGCTAAATGAGACTCTCCCTCCACACACACACACATTATATATTTTGTTTAAAAATACTTTCTGATTTCTTAAAACATTCATCACCTAGCAAATGATAATAATGTTCACAAAGACAAACAAGTATTGAGTCCTTGCTGGGTAGTAAGCCCAATGCAAATATTCTTCAAGGATTATTCCATTTAATCCCCATTACAACTCCAGTCCTTGAATAGGCACACGCTCCTAACTACATTCAGTGCTACTGTTAGACCGGTTTTACAGGAACAAGGAAATGAAGGAAACAAAGAAATGAAGAAACACTGTCATACTCGATATTTTTTATGCTGCTCCTTGGGACACATAGAAGAAAAGTCTAATGTCTCTTCAGCAGAATATTTGAGGTCGATTGCATTGTTCCACAATTCAGTAACGTAAGTACTAACTGGAAATGTCAAGAGCCACATTTAGGACACTCAAATTCTGAGGCTTGATTGATGATGAACCTGCCAGATCCAGAAATCGTGTGTTTTTATCTTCGACTCTCCACATGACATAGTGAACTAATGCATATTATATTCCTCACCGGCAAAACTTCTTTACCAAAACCCATACCTCTTCTTTTATTTGTCACTCCCTGTACTTACTTCCTCCATCATTCTATTTCCCTCCTCCTGTGGCCTCAGCCTCATCAACTCTGTATGACGTGTCATGTATTTGTAGGGTAACAGGCTCAGCAGGCACAACGATGGTGGCGACTCGGGGGCTTTTCTTCCTGGCTGAGTTTTGCTGCTTCTATCAGTTTTCTTTCTACACTCCTATTTTAGTTGAGGGCACAGAATTCACCAAGTTTGCCAATCTGTCCTGCATCCCTTCACTTGAAATCTATTTATCATTTTAGCCAAAGAATTGCCTAGGAAAGGAATCTTTCTCGAGCCATCTACAGAGCTCAGGCTTATTATAAGATAAATGGAACCAGTGGGGAAATTAATTTGTTTCAGCTGCATTAGAAATCCACATTTGTGTTTTGTGTATCCTTTCAAGCTTGCCTCCTTCTACCTTATAATTAATATTCCAGAGTCTCGATCGCAGAGTGTATAGCCATCACAGGAAAACTGTATCGTTCTTTCTTTTGATATTTTTTTGTTCACATGCCAAACACTGCTGTGCAGCCTTCCCAGGGGGATTCTGTTTCAACTCCAAAAGTTGTTAACATAAGGCTGAGCCTGTACTGTGACCTTATTATGACAGTTTGTTCAAAACTACAAAAGACAAAGGACAGGAAAAAGTTTAGAAATCGTGTCTGCTACATACACACATGGTCTCTACAATATGCTAACTTTGGAAATGGTGAAAGCTACAGTCCTGAAAGAAAAACAAAAGCAGTGAACCTTTCCTCGTTCCTTTCAGCCATTTCAATAGTCAGCAGCTCTCTGGAATCCAAAATAAATCTATTAAAATGCAGGGGTGGCCACTATTCAGATAGGCTTCTGTGGCAATTATTCAGAAGGATCCTTTGAAAATATTTTATCATTTGATTCAAATTATTCAACATCTAAGTTAATCCTAAGTGTTCGCATGGGATTCTCTCCATCTAAGAAGGTAAAAAAAAAAAAGCCCTACGTGAATTCATCTTGCAGAGTGGCTTGAAACAAACATTCAGTGGTGAGCATAGAATAGGTATATAAGAAAACAGAAGTCAAAATATTTGAAAACATTTATTAAAACTACATATATTACACAAATGTTATTTAGAGTGGTGACAAATTAGAAGCAACAAAAATATTGAACAATGGAAATATGATTATGAACTGTGGTATGTTCATCTCGTGGAATGTGACACAGTTGCTCAAAATGACATTGATAGGATTTTATAATACCACAAGGGCACATTTACTATATAATGAGAAAGTAGGGCCAAAATTTACATATACAATATAGTCACAATTTTATAACTAAAAGGCATAGAAGAAAAGGTTTTATATGGAACACAAATATTTTTAGTCTTTTTTTCTTTTCCAGTGTTTCCAGGTATTCATTAATGAGTATGCATTTTTTATAATGTAAAATTATAAAAATGTTTGTAAAATATTTGAAAAGCAAATTGTTGAAATCTGTCAAGGATGAAGATTCCCATGTCCTACAACCCAACAATTGCATTCCTAGGTGTGTGGTAGCCGAAAGAAATTTTCACACGTACGCAAGAATACAAGTACAGCATGTTCATCGTAACTTCGACTAGCAGCAACAGAACAGAAAATAAACTCTGTTTTTTAAGCAACAGTAAAATTGAATTAACCAGAGCTGCATGTATCAACATAGGTAAATCTCAGAAGCATACTGGTGACCAAAAAAAGAGGGAAAAAATCAAGTTGCAGAAAATACATATAGTATGACATTTCTATGAAGTCTAAAACATCCCAGAGAGTACTATCTATTGCTTATGCACGCTTATATCTGTAGTAAAAGTAAACAATAAAAGAAATGCAAGGATGGAGTACATACCAAATTCTAGGTGTTGTAAACCTCTAGAAGGAGGGAGAAGAGATCAAATCAGACAGAGAGATATAAGCTGCTCTCCTGTTTCTGTTTCATTATATTTTTTTATTTTTTATTTTTATTTATTTTTTTAAAGATTTTATTTATTTATTTGACAGAGAGAAAGACAGCCAGCGAGAGAGGGAACACGAGCAGGGGAAGTGGGAGAGGAAGAAGCAGGCTCACATGGGAAGAGCCTGACGTGGGGCTCGATCCCAGAACTCCAGGATCATGCCCTGAGCCGAAGGCAGATGCTTAATGACTGAGCCACCCAGGCGCCCCATCATTATATTTTTTTAAAAAGATTTAAAACAAAGAAAGTAAAAAACGATAAGATTTGGCAAAGCCAGGTAGTGGGAATCTGGGTCCTTGTTATATGATTATTCTTTTCAATACACTTGAAATACTTCATAATGCCAGGCAAAATAAACTATCGTTTAATACATGTGGCGTGAGAAAATTAATTCCATTGGGAGAAAAGTAGCAAATTTCTGTATTATTGTATACATGATAAAGTTATTTTATATGTCAAAATTTGTTGAGTACAAGAGGCTAAAAGTAGTTCTGCTTAAAATATGTGTTTAAATGGTCAGAAATAAGAGGAAACTAGAAAATCAAATAGAAAATTGAAAATGACTTAATGAAAAAAGTAACCACCCAGAAATTGGTAGTCTGAGCAGTTTTTTTCATCTGAGTCATGTTTAATTACCCAGAAAGCTACATGGGATGTATTTATGGGTGTGGGCTCTATACTGTGGTCCTACTATCAGGCTTTGAATCTTAGCTCTACCACTTATTAGTTATTTATCCAAAGTGAGTTCCATATTTTGATTATGTCATTGTGCTTTTGTTTTCTCCTTTATTAATTATAGAAAATATGAATAATTACTTCATAAGCTAAATGTGATGGGAGGGGAAATGAGTTAATACACATAAAATGCTTAGAATTGTGCATAGCTTCTTTATGGCTTAAATGTTAGCTGCCTCAGAAAGGAATTCACTAAAATCCCTATCTAAAAACCCATTCACTCTCTATCACATCACAGTTTTATCACGTTCAAAGCACTTAAAATATTCTTGTATTATTTTAAGTAATCATTTGTTTACTAGGTATTTTCTACCGCTTGCAGTATAATGTAAGCTCCATGAAAGCAGATCCCTTCCCTGTCTTCACCGCAGTACCTCCAGGACCTACATCAGTGCCTGGCAAAAATATGTATTAAATGAAGAATAAAAGGCACATCTCTAGGAGTGAAGATGACTTGATAAACTTGAATGTTTATTCTTGGATATTCTTCCAGACATTGTAGGAATCATGTCCAGTCAGATTTGGTAAAAAATACTAATTCAGCTATAATCAATGTTGAACCATTCAATGCCCCCCTGTCAACAGCATCCCCTTCAACAGAAACTGCATCCATCCACAGCCCTACTGAAATAGCAAAACTAAACAGCCTTGTTGTATCACATGGACCTGCCTTCCACCCAAACTGACTGAATTAGGGATGAACACATAGAACTCCAGAATTAACTGTGCTTAGCCATTTATATCCTCTCAAAAGAATGTGAATAAAGAGCAGAAAGAGAACTGTCAATTAATGGTGGTTGAGAAACCTAAGAGTCCATGACATAGTGATAGATGGAACTGGAGGCCATGTTGAGCCAGATACATATTGAGTAAGCAGAAAAAAGAGATGACTAGAACACTAGGCAAAGCAAACATGAGAAAGACCACATGGCTCCAGAGAGATAATAAGAATGAATTCATTTTCTGGCTTTCCGGTTCCCAATTCTACCACAAAATACATGTGAACCTTACCTTGGGAATCACTGAGATCCTCTACATATCATTATAAATCCTCCCTATTTTGCTAGTGTGGAAGGGTGACTATTCTTTGTAGCTAAAATAAACTTTGATTGGAACTGTATTAAAATTCAAGTATTTTCATTCAAGAGCAAAAGTGATCCAAACTTATAGAAAAAAGATAATCCCTAAAGAAACAGTCAACAAGTAGTGAGTGGCCAAGTGCATAAGCCAAACTCAATCAAAATGTAACTTGTATACTATTAACATCCTTAAGGATGGAGGACTCACTGTAAAGTCAAATAAATGGCTTTAAGGTCCTTAGAAAGAGGTACCATGCCCTAAACTTCTCCAGACTCTTCACATAACTCAACAAAGTTCTAAAACATAGTGGTTGCTCAAAAAACAATTTTGAGGGGTGCCTGGGTGGCTCAGTTGGTTGAGCATCTGTCTCTTGGTTTCAGCTGGGGTCATGATCTCAGGGTCACAAGATGGAGCCCAGCACAGAGCTCCTCATTCAGTGCAGAATCTGCTTGTCCCTCTGCTCCTTCCCCTCTGCTCTTCCCCCTGCTCTCTTTCTCTTTCTCTTTCTCTTTCTCAAAAAATACATAAATAAATCTTTATTTAAAAAAACACACACTTTTGGGGCGCCTGGGTAGCGCAGTCGTTAAGCATCTGCCTTCGGCTCAGGGAGTGATCCCGACGTTATGGGATCGAGCCCCACATCAGGCTCCTCCGCTGGAAGCCTGTTTCATCCTCTCCCACTCCCCCTGCTTGTGTTCCCTCTCTCGCTGGCTGTCTCTCTCTCTGTCAAATAAATAAATAAAATCTTTAAAAAAAAAACACACACACACTTTGATTGATCTCTATACTCTGAATTTCTTGTATGTTTTTTCTTTTTCAATTGCATGCTTATTTTTCTATTAATGAGTTTTGCTTTTGTATTTTTCACACAAGATCCTAACCTAAATGTCACTAGCACAGCACAACAATTATTACCCAAGCTATTTTCATTCTGTTGTTTTCCTCCCAACAAAATGTAATACCTAGAACCAAGGAGCATATAGCATCAAAGTCATTATGAGAACTTAAAAAAAAAAATTTCAACCAACTTCTCTGAATATGAAGAGTAAAAGAAGCCTAAAAAATCCCTTCCTCAGAAGCTGACAAAGTAATTCTGGAAAGTCACAGTGTATTTTCCAAGAGGGAGAAAAGAGAGAAAAACAATAGGTTTAGCATAAACATAGAAATGGAGTGCCAAAAGCTATTTATTTTAAACATACAAAGTATTATAGGATAGTCAATAAAATATGAATGCAAATTGTCTGAATTTCCCTCTGAAACATGCCAATAAAAACCTGGTTGACTGAACATTATCTTCTAACATCCAGATGTGAAAATGTGGAAAACAGACAATAAAATTTTTTAAAATATAGAACCTTCATGCTAATCTAGACTCTGACTTCCCAGACCATCAGAACTCCTCCCTATCTCAGGGTTATCTCTGTGCTTCTTGGCTCTACATTAACCAGAGGACCAATGGATAAATAATTACCCCTTGTTAAGAAAGTAACAATTCTGAAGAAAGTGCCATTGTGGGACACCTGGGGGCTCAGTTGGTTAAGTGTCTGCCTTCAGCGCGGGTCATGATCCCAGGGTATTGGGATCCGAGTCCCAGATTGGGCTCCTTGCTCAGTGGGGAGCCCACTTCTTCCTCTGCCTGCCTGGCCCCCTGCTTGTCATGCTCATTCTCTCTCTCTCTCCCTCTCTCTCTCTCTCTGACAAATATAAATAAATAAAATCTTTTTTTAAAAAGTACCATCATGCAGTAGAAAACACAGATTCTTTTTAAAAATTCTAAAAATGTAAACCTGCCAATAAAATTTGCCTTTTGTTTTAATAGTTTATTATAACCTATAACTTTCAGGAACATGGCTCATTTGAATTAAAAAAAATGACATATCAACATATGATGGTTAGTTTGTTTGTTTACCAATTTCCCATGCCTGTTTTGACCAGGTTGATTACATTCAGTGAATTGAAACCCCAGGATGTATATTGCTTAACCTAGGATTCAAATGCTTATGCCTGGTCTTTTAGAGAACAATAAGTTAGAAAGGCAAAATGCTTGATATATCAGCACTTTAAATCTTCAACAAAATATGTTTAAAACTCCCTGGAGAAGTTGGGTTAGGCAAATTCCAAGTATGATTAGCTAGCATTCAAGGTTAGTAAAGTAGTGAAATTTTAAAAGTCTGTCTTTTACCAAATCTATGCCCACATATAGAAGGGGCCTTACCTCATAGAAGACAGCTAAAGCAATGAGAAGCTTTATTTAGATAGAGTACAGTAGCTACAGCTTGCTTCAGCAAGTTTTAAAGACTTTCTTTTCCTTTCCATCAAATAACCCCTGAAGTGTCATATTCTTGTTAGTTTCCCAAGCAAAAGCAAGAAATACTCTATTAAAAATTTTATAGCTGAGTAAACCAAGTCCCAAAGCACAATAAAAAATATAGCAAAAGGAACAATAAGTTTTCACACTGTTACTTTATAAAATAAGTTTATTTCATGTTATTTTCAGGCTTTCTTTAAAATAAAAGTTGATCTGTGACCAGAATTGACCCAAATTAGGCTCCTAATCTTTCTCTGTTCAAGCTATAACACTGTTTCTTGTGTTACTTTCAACAAAAGTCATTATTTTTCTAAAATCCAAGACTTAATTAGATTTGAAGGACTTTTTTGTTTCTCACCAAAGCTATAGGATTTTTTCCTAATAAAAATATGAATTTGTGGCATTTTAATATCCATCAGAATATCACTTGATGGAGGTTACCATGTGGGAAAGATTCAACTCCTCAAAGTTAGCCTCCCAGGAAGCAAATGAAGACTGGCACATAAGCTGGCCCCTTCTATAAACTGGCTTTTGTCAAAAACCAGTTGAAAGAAATAACATAATTCCTTAATTAGAGACCACCATCAACTGCAAAAAACACATTAGCTTAAAAACGTTTGGAGTGGGGCGCCTGGGTGGCACAGCGGTTAAGCGTCTGCCTTCGGCTCAGGGCGTGATCCCGGCGTTATGGGATCGAGCCCCACATCAGGCTCCTCTGCTATGAGCCTGCTTCTTCCTCTCCCACTCCCCCTGCTTGTGTTCCCTCTCTCGCTGGCTGTCTCTATCTCTGTCAAATAAATAAATAAAATCTTTAAAAAAAAAAAAAAACGTTTGGAGTAATTTACCTATCAATAGAAGGCACACTTAATTTCAAAAGTGTTAAAACATCTGCATCAAAGCCAGGAGGCAGATTTCTGTTCCCAGAGTCTTTACAGCAAAAAATAATACCTAGAATAATATTTTGAACTTGGTGAACTTGTTGACATCTGACTGATCTTCAAATACAGAAAATTCTGTGTATAGAAAACAGAAAAACTAGGGCTATTATCAAGTGCTGGCTCCCTGAATATATTACTAAAGCAACTTTTGATAAGACAAAACTGATTTTATTCTTTCATGGCAAGGGAGGGCACAATAGGGATCTTTATGAGGTTTTAGATTCTGGTTAAACCTGGGCCTTTCAATTTATAGGCTTGGCTAGAACTCAAGTATCACGATAATGCTGGTCTAGTATTGATGGACATCAATGAGGCATGGATTTTCAGGCAAATTCAAATACTCTTGGGAGTAAGTGGTCATTAGAAGCTAGCTACTGAAGATTTAAGCAGTTTAAGGTTCATTTAAATAGGTTTTTCAGGAAGTTCTGAACAAACAATAACATTATTTACAACTTTTATCTTCGTGTGCAAGACTTTCCTGAAAACGGGAAACAGTGGAATGGTGAAGTCTTGTTAACGTAGCCATTAAGCTTTGTGGGTGCAGATGGTTTGATTGTCAACATTCTTGATGGCGATAACCACATAATTGAAGATTATTATCCAAAACTCTGAGATTAAAAATGGCCTCTATTAATAATGACACTGGGGCAACAGATATAAGCCGCAATACCCTTGAGCAAAGCAGGCTGTATGGTTCACCTGTCTGTGACAATAAGACTCCATACTTTCCTGGTACAAAATCCCATTCCTTTTCTACACCAAACCAGAGAAGAACTACGTAACTTTCAGTAAAGTGATTTGCTCCATAGATGAACCACCTTTCTAGACACACTGAAAACAAGGCACACCATTGACTGTCCACTCACTGAGATGAAGACAAGTCCCATGTGCCAACTGGTTGTCGGAGGCAAGAATTTTGAGATGCTATTCTTCTTCTTTAGCTTTACTTTCCACCTGGCTCCCAAGGTAATCAGTTAGGGATGTTGTTTATGTCATCTAGATAACAAAAGTTTTGCTTTTTTTTAGCCTATTTGTGTTCAAGTCAGAAACAATATGATGTATTAGTTAAGGGCACAGGTGAGCTACACTGAATGCATTCAAATTGTGCCTATGTGATTTACCAGTCAAGTGAACATGGATAAGTCATTTTACCAATCGATGCCTCAGTTTTCTCATCTGTAATACGGGAACAATAGTAGTAACTACCATAAGTTGTTAGGATAAGATGAGCTAAAAAAACATGAAGCAGTTTGAATAGTGCTATAGCAAAGGGCCTGCAAACTACAGCCAAGATCTACTGTCCATATTTGTACAATCGGCAAGCTAAAAGCAGTTTTTACATTTTTAAATAGTTGGGGGGAGGGATCAAAGCAAGAATATTATTTTATAACATATGAAAATCTTGTAAAATTAAAATTTTACTGTCCGTCATGACATTTTACCTGGACACAGACATGCTCATTTGTTTCTACATTGTCTATGGCTGCTTCTGCAATATGAGGGTCCAGTTGAACAGCTGCAACAGAGACCATCTGGCCTGAAATACCTAAAATAGTTACTATTTGGCCTTCTATAGAAAAGGTTTGCTGACTCCTGCTAGACCAAATACTGTTGAGTAAGGAAAGGGTTAAGGTATAAGCAGGGAGAGACAGATGTGCCTGACTAGGCTCTGAAACTCTTCCTGGCAAGCAAAAGTGCTAAGCCAGAGTGAACAAGAGATAAGGGAATAGACCAGACCACCTGAGCCCGGATTTTAGGAAGTATTTTTCTTTGGTGGCTACAGCATAACCACAGAAAATGACCAAACTTCAAAGAAGTCAGTCATTAAGGGTGTTATCAATAGTCTTTGCTCAAACCAAGATGGCACGAGAATCTCAAGGCCACAAGCTCCTGGGTCAAGTTTTCAATAAAAGACCAGCCCTAAAAACCCTCAGTGGCAACGCGTTTGGGACCCCTCTCACTAGAGAGCTTTTTCTTTCCTTTCTGCTCTCACCTTCACTTAATAAACTTCCACTTCACTTCAGCCTTTTGTGTCAGTGAAATTCATCCTTGGACTCATGAGACAAGAACCCAGCAAGCCTGCAACACTGGCAGTGCTCTACCCAGATACCCTTCCTTTAGCAATTCCTGCGTGCCCTTCCCCTGGCTTTTGTCTGTTTTTACCTTTAACTGCCTCCTTGTGGCACTCTTTGGAGAACTGCCTTGGAGCTACCAGAATCACTCTGCTTATAGACACAGAAGGCTGGAAATACCAGAAACGTTACATTTCCCCCATCCCACCACGGCCCTCAGCCAATTTTTTGACTGGTACAGGATTGTGAAAGCAACTCCCTTGCCTCAGGCTGGGATAAATTCTGAGAGGGAATTTATACTTCATACATACTTATATACTCCAGATACTTTTCCATTGGGAAATGGCTTATCTTTCTGTCTACTCTTTCAGTATATTCCGTAATGCTATGGAGATGGCAAGGTTGAGTTTTTTTCCAATATCACTATCTTCCTCCTTTTTTTTTTTTAAAGATTTTATTTATTTATTCGACAGAGATAGAGACAGCCAGCAAGAGAGGGAACACAAGCAGGGGGAGTGGGAGAGGAAGAAGCAGGCTCCCAGCAGAGGAGCCTGATGTGGGGCTCGATCCCAGAACGCTGGGATAACTCCCTGAGCTGAAGGCAGACGCTTAACCGCTGTGCCACCCAGGCGCCCCTATCTTCCTCCTTTTAAACAAAATTGTAAGAAGGTAAATGCTGAATTTGTATGATCTGGAAAAAAGAAAATTCCATCGCCTTGAAAACAGGATGCCATTCTAGAAGTCCTCCTCTTCCTAATGCAGTTGCTCAGAGTTTACTGATGAACCAGTCAACCGCCATGGTTGGGTGATCTAGAGATAAGAGTCATTCTTCCGGGTGGAGTGACTCAGCAGTTTTTGGTTCTCCATTCTATACCAGGCCTTTACTAATTGCTGAGAACAATGAATGTAAGATGAACCTGGCCATGAAAATTTCACACTTTGTGAGGTGCTCAGTTTTATGCCACCAGGGCAGGAACTGGATCTTCTCTTATTTTTCAAATTTTCTGACTACTAAGTACAGTGGTGTGCTGAATAAATACTTGTTAAATGGAACCTCACCAGTTCTCAAGAATGGAAATCTATCCAGCCTGGACAGCAGCTTAATTCCATTTAATTCTGTATAATTCTTAGTAAAAGAATTATTGACATATAACCTCGCATGATATAATGTCATCAGGCTGAGGTCCTGAAGTCCTAACTCCTGGTCCCCACTCGATTAATAATTCCTTAGGTGACTATAGACAATTCATTTCATTCTCTAAGCCTCAATTTCTTCAACTATAAAGAAGCCAGATTAGATTATCTACAAGGTTCATTCCAGGTCCAAAATCTGATGCTTTTGAACTCTCCAATTATTTAGCAATGCCTGACTACTCATGAACTACTAATAGACTTATTTCAGGACTCAATCTAATACTGTTACAAGCATTGAACTATAGAATTTTTAAATGTGATAAACTTTATTTTTCAGGCAGAACCTATATGTCTCATGATTTATTCTAGTCTACTCTCAGGCATGAAAATGATTTTTCCCCAGCACACCATTCATAGAGGTTTACAATATATTCTGAAAAAAATATCTGCTACTTATTTTCTGGTTCACATTCCTAGACAGAGCCAAATTCCAATCAAAGCCATCTTTTTCTCTTCTAGCGAATTGCCTCATTTCATCATTTTGAGTTATTTTTCAGATTTCAAATTAAAAAATTTTTCAGATTTAACACACAAGCTTGTTACCTTTCTTTCCAACCACTCTACATTTTTTTTTAGGTCCCCAGACTGCAGCATGAGTTTTAAGATTTGTAGGAAATGAAATTAAAAATAGCTCCTGTTCCAAAAATGAATATAAAATCTTGATATAGAAAACAAAAATAATTGGCACTTATTATTTTGATGCAAATAATTTATTTGGTCACTCAGACATAACTGTAGGTTTGTAGTTGAATATTCACCTTGTTAGAAATTTTTTAATCAGAAACTCAATTTTTTTTTAAGATTTTATTTATTTATTTGACAGAGATAGAGACAGCCAGCGAGAGAGGGAACACAAGCAGGGGGAATGGGAGAGGAAGAAGCAGGCCCACAGCAGAGGAGCCCGATGTGGGGCTCGATTCCACAACGCCGGGATCACGCCCTGAGCAGAATGCAGACGCTTAACCGCTGTGCCACCCAGGCGCCCCGGAAACTCAATTTTTATGTGATTCTAAAAATAAAATTCATGGGACACCTGGCTGGCTCAGTGAGTTAAGCATCTGCCTTCAGCTTAGATCATAATTCCGGGGTCCTGAGATCCAGCCTCGCATTGGGCTCCCTGCTCAGCTGGGAGTCTGATTCTCCCTCTCCCTCTGCCCCTCCCCCTGCTTGTGCGCTCCCTCTCTCTCTCTCTCCCTCAAAAAAAAAAAAGAAAGAAAAAGAAGAAGAAAAAAAACTAAGAAGAAATTTATGTATAAGAATTTCTGGGGTGGGGGGCGCCTGGGTGACATTTTTTAGCAAAAGAGGATTTTTGACATTTCATTGGTATCACTTTGGTCACTTAAAGTTTATTCTGTAAAGATAGATATTCACATGCCAAGTCATTCTCTTAGCAACATTATGTTTTACAAGCCAAAAACACAGGAGGAAAGATGCCCATTTTGTACGGGTGGCAGAAACCAAGGCCCGAGACCAAAGGGTTTCCCAAAGGCCATCTAGAAAAGCTCAGGGGGACAAAAAGATTCCTCTCTATATAAACAATGTCATACATCAAAAGGAAGCAATCAGTCACCTATGTATTTGACATAGAAACACCAAAATGTTAGGTGACTAACTCATGGTAATGGGATTACAGATTAAATTTGTTATCATCTTTATGCTTTTCTATGTTTTAACTTATTAAACATAAGCAATTATTGTATTATTTAATTGTAAAACCTTAAATGTCAGAATACAGTTTCAAAAACTCAATACCAAAAGGAGACACCATGCATAGCAAAACAAAAAAAGCATTTTTCCCTAGGTCAACCAAACCAAAGTTCAAATTTTAGTTTTGTCTATCATATGATCTTGGGCAGATTATTTAGCCTCTCTGAATCTCAGTTTACTTAAAAACCAACAAGATAATTCCTAATTCATAGAGTTGTAATGGAGATGAAATAAAAATTTAAAAGAATTTCCATTTACTAATTTACTTGTCAAGATGAACTTCTGCCATTTCAAAGTTAAAAGGTTGTCCTGGGTCTACTCTGGTGCTGCCATCTTATCCATTGATTCATGGAGACACCTGTGATTTTATAACCCCCCATGCTCATTTTGTGGACATTTAAAGATAAAAAATAATAGGAAACAATTTGTATGTATTTCACGTAGTATGTTTTGCATATATAATAATGGTTCTAATAGCAACAATAATAATATGATAATCATAATGATAATGAATAATTCCTGTGGCTTTATTCTGTGTCAGGTTCTGGATTAGTCACTTTATATGCACTGTCTCACGTTAGCTTCACAGAGACCTAATAAGGTAAACACTATTACTAGTGGTAACTTGCCCAGTATCGTGGAGCTAAAAAAATGGTAGCTAGATTTTCTAGTACCAAATTGGTATGGCTTCAAAGAGCAGTCCCTAAACCTCTTGATCATCTAAAGAAAGAAAGAATGCTGTCCAAGACATATTTCCAATTTCTTTTTTATTCACACCCTCATTCTTAGATATTAAACGCTACAACGCGCCATCCTTTCCCCAAGGCGTGACAGGAACAGCAAAAATCTAAACTCTACAAACAAGTCTGGTCATGGGAGCTCAGGAAAGTGACAAAGCTGTGACTTAATTACAATTCTGATGCATGCTGAAGTACCTGTTTCTCAGACACCAAGGTCACAAAAAAATTGTTACAGTGTTGTGCTTGCGTTTTCACAGACTCTGAAATGCAATCAAACCAAACCAAACTGAATCTATTGCAAAATTAATCACCACTCTTCACAACTCTTTACCCGTGTAATCCTGGTTAGTCAGAATGGAGATTAATTCTTCATTGTCCAAATACAACAGTTTTTCTTGTGTCTTTGACATTTGGTGATCTTCCCTAAAGATGATGCCTTCTCTTCCATTTAGTACATTACCATCTTAAAATGTCAAATTAAGGAATCGGGTGGATTGCAGAAACAGATACCATGCCTCATGAAGTCTAAGAAACAATGCTGTGCAATATTTTTAAAGTGTGTTCGATTATTAGGAAGGGTGGTTTTTATTTTTTAAATTAGAGAAATCACACACACGTTTGTTTCTTTGTCCTTGGAGATCATAAACACCCAGAGGCAACTCATTTTTGCAGAGTATTTGCTGTCAAGAAGCAATGAAGTGCAAATGGAAGCCAATTGAACTTAGCAATTTGTTTACTCAGAAGGAAAAAAGCTGGAGGAAAAAAAATGGAGTATTTTAATAATTAGCCAGTGGTGTTAGATAAGGGACATTACAGTATATGATCCAGCATTACAATAAGGAAGCTGCCACTTTGGGTGAAACAGAATTAACAATTCACCTTCTAACTCTAGAAAAAAATCCTCAAGGGGGGGTGGGGGGGAATCTTACTCACAATGCCGCCAAACTCAAAATAATTCTTTTTTAAAAGTTTTACAAGATACTATACTTTGCGGACTTTCACAAATAGAAAGTTTCATGAACCGATGCTAAAGACAGCGTTGTTGAGGAATTATGAACCATTATGTCTGTCATGGGGGACTTTCCTCAGCTAACTGATGAGAATTCAAGTTCTGATACTCTTTAGTCTAGAAGGCCTACGCCTACTGTAAACCCTAAGAAGAAATGCGCTAACCTCTGATGTACAGCCTAATTATGATCCACTCTGCACAGGATGCAGAGTTCATTGTAAGCAGCACTCTCCTTTCCTCTACTACAGATCTTTAACTGCAAAAGTCCTTTCACCAGGCACCTGGCCAGAACGTTTTTTTAAAAAATATAGAAGAAACACTCAAAGAATCGATATTACCAATACATCATTGAGATGTGAGGTTGTGACTATGGTCCAACCAGAACCATAGCAATAGGAACCAGGAACAGTGACTTTCTCCAAAGCTCGCCTCTTCACCTTCCTGCCATCTGCCAACAAACGGAGAACTTGAGCCCTTTCCTTCCAGAGAAGCATCTCATCAGTTCAAAAGGAAACTGGCCTGAACTTCAAGGACTCGGCTCTTGCATAGCGATACCTAAACAGGTAAATTGACCTATGAAGTCCCAATGGACAACCAGAAAAATAAGCTAAGTGATAGTTGCATCCCACAGATCCTGGGGAGTATGAAAAGCAAAGAAGTTGTCGTTGTGTCAAGTTGCTTTTGGTAGCTGAAGGGGGGAGGAAAGGAAGGGAAATACAGAGAGCAAAAGAACTAGAAAGAGGCTTGAGGAGAAATAAAGATGATTTATGACCTTAATGGAAGTTCCTAAAAGTTAGCTGTGAATCAAAATAATTCGGTAGAGTAGGTGCACTCAACCAGATTAACCCAACAGCTGAGGCCCCAAAATGCTGCTGCTCTTTTCACTGTGATTGTTGTTGTTGCCGGTGCTGCTGCTGCTGCTCGGTTCTCCAGCGGTTGTGATACGTTTGAAGAGCAACATTTAAAAGGTGGTAGTCTTGGGAACTCAGCATTACAATGTAGCTCAGTTGTCCAAGGACTCCCAGCCGCCAGAGGAATAAGACCATGCACACCAACACTTCTTCCTTAGAAAAATAGGCTCTTTTTCTCCTCCTTTGATCCCATAGATGTGAATATAATGAGATTTTATCAAAACCACTTTATCCTACTGTTACATCTGCCAGAGAAAGAGTGCATTCCATCCTCTTGGCTTTGATGCAGACAATGAAACTTTCTAATAGATTGCCAATTGCTTTGACACAAAAGCTAGAGAAAATGTAACTTATCCTAGAACCTTGTTCTCAATCTGTCTCCAGCACTGCAGCTGTCAAATTTGGCCCCTAAAATGCCCTTGATTAAAGGAGTGCGCCAAAGAAAGAGTAATCGTCTGCCAAGTTAGGTAGCTATAATCCTCAATATTGGTAATTACACTTCAAATACATTGAGCTTTGTTTTTGAAGCTCAGAAAGTAAAACTCTGATTCTTCTAAACAAAAGAGGGTTCAGATCTTGCAAGACTCAAGAAGCTAAGGATGTTCTAAAATACCTCCTGCAGCTGAATTACCTTCATTTGTGATTTTGTCAGATCTCCCCAAGACAGTTTTTGCCCGGGCTGGTCATCTGAGGAAACCTTACGGAACTATACAAAGGACTGCATGTGGTTCACTTTTCTGAGGAAGAGCATCCAGTCTGAAGACAGGCTCTATTTGATAGAATGTATATCTGAGACCTCTCCCACTTTTGGCCAATAGCTCTGAAATTTCATCAGGAAGAGCTCTCCTGCTCCATGTTAGTCCAGAACCACCCAGAAATAGCTCATCTTCCAAAATCTCTACCCATTTGCAACACAATCACAGTAAAAGCCTTCTTTAACATGATGATGCAGTTCTCATATCTCAGTCAATAAAAATGCATTGTTTTTCATTTTCAATATGTCACAGACTGAAGGAGAGTTAGACATATTTCTAAGGAAAAAAATCAGTAACACTGGGCCAACTTGTCTCTTGTTGGCTGGCATCTGGGTTCTGCATTTTTATTTATGGATTTTTTCATGATAAATTTGAGCTTTGTTCAAATTTCCATCTTAACTTTAATACGTTACTTAATTCCTTCTGTCAACAATGTCAAAAGTTCACATGATGTGTTTACAGTAGCATTTCTTCTGTTTGTCTAACTTGTAGATGGCCTGTTGCTGATGTAGCAACATTAAATTAAATGGTAGCATGGTAGCTGGAGTTCCTGAATAGAGTTCAGTACCTTTTACACTTCTGCCACAATTGGCATCAGTTAATTCACTTTTATAAACCCATTCATCAAATAATTTACACAAAGGAATTCTTATGTTTTAAGCACCCCCTTCCAAGACCAGCCAACCAAATAAAGCTAGCTTACCCCAGACAAAAATAAAATATTGATTACATTTTTAAAAAGTTTTACTGGAAGTTCTCTTTATAGTTTCAACTTCACTCTTTTGGAACCTCCTCCACAATCTATTTTAAAATGATCTTGAAACTCAATCTCACTTTTCAAAAAGCTACATTTAGAAATCCCTCATTCCACACTGCGCTCTCCAGAAATTCCCAAAATAATTGAGGGATGGAGAGGTTGAAATCCCCAGCTTAGAATGTCATTTCAGAGATTAATCCCACCAGAAAGTAAGGCTTCTTGTATTATCACAGCTGTGGCCAAATTATATTTTAGGCATTGATGACGTATTAGTACTGATACCACTTAGTTGTTTTTGAGGTTTTTTTTTTAAAGATTTTATTTATTTATTTGACAGAGATAGAGACAGCCAGCGAGAGAGGGAACACAGCAGGGGGAGTGGGAGAGGAAGAAGCAGGCTCCCAGCGGAGGAGCCTGATATGGGGATTGATCCCAGGACTCTGGGATCACGCCCTTAGCCGAAGGCAGATGCTTAACGACTGTGCCACCCAGGCGCCCCTGATACCACTTAGTTGTAAACAAAGTGTTTTAAAAGAGGGCTTCTCTGACCATGACAGCACAGCCAAAACAGAGGCAGAGGAGTGCCTCTACATTGGCACCATGATGTCACCCCAGCCCAAGAGAGCAGGAAAGAACTATCCAGACCTTGTGTTTGGAAGCTTAATATTATAATAGTCGTCGTCATAGTAGAAGTAGTAACAGGAAGAGCAGTAACAGTGGTAATAGTCATCATTTATTGAGTACTTACCATAAGCCAGACTCCATGTTAAATGCTCTACACACATTGTCCATGCACTTAATAACTGAATATTTAGGGAAATACTACTTTTAATATTGAGAATCTCATACATCTGAATATTCCAAGGGAGACCTGGTTTTCTCTATATATTTTTCTTAAGATAGCAGGGAAGAACTTGCCTAATTACACAGTCTTTGGCCTTCAGGAAGAGGGAAGATAGATAAGTGTATCTGGGGATTAAGTTCTCTTTACTTCCAATTGGGCAAAGAGAGCTGAATGGAAGTCCAAGGAAAACAAGATGGAAAAAAAGAGAAAATATTTTATAAGACTTCAAGAAGGATAACAATATCAAAGACCCAAGTAAGACATAGACAGTACAGTACCAAGGTTGAAAGAAGAGGAAAAAAGAGATTATATTAATGGCTGGACAAGGAAGGGTGTCTACTACATTCATGTCAAACATGAAGATGATTGGAGCAAACTAGGTAAGCAGTTTGGGACCTACATAGATTAACTATGGTTTTGTATTCATTAATGAGCTTGATATGTAAATCTAGAATGGCTTCACCTAGAAATGTTTCATCCACATTAAAGTATGCTTAAAAGGAGACTAAAAACCCATTTTTCAAGCTTCTTTATTAGCAAATGTTGGAAGATAAGTAATAAAGTTTCTGGGATTCAGTTTCATCAACTGTATAATAGAAATTAATAAAACCACTCTGCCTTCATCACACTTTTTTTTTTTTACATTGTATAGGATAAGATAATGTACATGAAAGGGCTCTGAAATAATATATCTCTAAATAATGATAAAAGGTATTATTATCATTTGTTCCTAAATGCAATCAACTCCAAACCAATGGCTGGATTCTCTAATCCTTCATGAGGAACAAGGGACAACATTAAAAAAAAAAAAAAAAAGAAAAGAAACCATCAAATGAACTACTGGGATCTCTGTCTCATTTACTTACAAATGGAAAGAGTGTAACAAGAATGAACCAAAAAGATCCACTGGGAGTGGTACCTGAAGGAAGAAATACATGAACATTTTCCTGTGTCTCCACTAATTGATTTAGTCATTCATTCATTAAATCCACAATTTTCTGCTCTGGGACATTTCAAGTGTATTTTCTTTTATTCCTTGTTGTGTAGGTATGAAGAACAGAATAGTGGTTCTTCATATATTAACTATAATAAAATCAACACCTAGATTTTTCTTCTTTAAGAAAAATAACTAATAATAGCTCCAATGTTTTTCATTCTTACTCAGTACAAAATGCTTTCAACTACTTAATCGCCCTCACTGAACTTGTCTGGACTCTAACAATATGGAAACCTGGGGTATCTGTCAAATTGTCAGAATGGAGAAAGGTCTCTTTGTCAGATATTGTTCAGACTGCAGACTGGATTGGAGTCATCTGAACCTGAACTTAATTAAGGTCAACTCTGATTGCTAATGCCCCTACACATCCCACAAAGCAAATGAAAATCCTCTTTACAGGAAGGTAACACAATGTTCAGTCTTAAATTATTTCAATAATTAATTTTTCAAAATACAATGCCGAGCACACAAGGTAAGATAATTAAAAACATGTTGGGACAAAAACCCTTAAAAAGAACCAACAAAAATAATAGACAGCCAATTCCAAAGTCAAGTTTGAAAATGTTGGCAGAGAGCTAGAACCTATGAAAAGTGATACAGGGAATTCTTTTTTAAATAGGTTTATTTATTTACCTGAGAGAGAGAGAGAGAGACCAGGGTGGGGAGTAGCAGAGGGAGAGGGAAAGAGAGTCTCAAGCAGACGCCGCACTAAGGACAAGCCCCATGCACAGCTCGATCCCACGACCCTGAGATCAGGACCTGAGCTGAAACCAAGAGTCTGACGCTTAACTGACTGCACCACCCAGGTGCCCCACGATACAGGGAACTTTAAAAACAACCAAGCAAAAATGTTAGGCTATAATAACAAAATATAAGAACTGGGTGCATACAATTAAAGACAGAAAAAAGTATGAAGAGGAAGCGATGTAGGAAGGAACAAGGAGCAGTGAAAGTGTGTAAATATGTGGGGGGCTCTAAATGAGCAGTGAATGAATAAAACAATAAAAACGATGTTGTTTTAAAGCATACATTGTATAAGTGTACATCTTCCATATTACTGTTCATTGTTTTAAACAGTCACTGATTATTTAGATTTACTCATATTTGTGTATATATAGTGTGTAGGTAAGAACAAATAAGAAAACAATAGCATATAAATCAATGTGAGTTAAAATATCCTACTGATCTTGAAATGTCAGGGAAAGTGAAAAGTGCACCTTGTAATTTTTTGGGTAAACACACACACACACATCCCAGGCCATTCTGACTAGAGAATGAAGGTAAAAATGAATGAAGGAGAGGAAAGGAAATATAGTCAGAGCTCATTCTTTAAATAGGAAAGAGACATATAAGGAAGGGTGAGGTGCTAATATCATCATTTTTACATTAAAGGAGTCAAGAGATATAGTAGAAAGCTGATGAGGGAAATGGAGGTTTAAGGACAGTAAAGAAACAAAATTAACCAAACAGAATTGAGAGAAATATTATAGCTTTCAAAATTGGGA
The DNA here is from genome assembly GCF_002007445.2 of Ailuropoda melanoleuca. NCBI lineage: Eukaryota > Metazoa > Chordata > Mammalia > Carnivora > Ursidae > Ailuropoda > Ailuropoda melanoleuca. The sequence continues at coordinate 70,454,206 of NC_048219.1, read as the reverse complement.
GAATGGAAAGGTGATAGGAGTATTATAAATGAGGTGAATGTTCACTCTCCATCATAAGGAGTCAAACTGATAAATTAGGAAACAGTAATATAAGGATCTCATTTTGATTTGAGGGTAATTACCCAAAAAATGAAAATAAAAAATAGTTTGGTGATATCCTCTTAAAAATCGGACTGAGGATGGTAAAGGATGAGGCAGGGGAGTGCTGCATGTTATTTTCAGTTCTTTTGTTTATTTTATACTCTGGACATATAAGCATTTTTTTAAGTTTGTTTATTTTTTTTAGTAATCTCTATACCCAATGTGGGGCTTGAACTTACAACCCCGAGATCAAGAGTAACATGCTCTTCTGACTGAGCCAGTCAGGCACCCCTGAACATATAAGTATTTAGGTTATACATATTTATATATAATTTTATGGTATTATATTGTATTAATATATAGCTATATTATAGTATGTTTATATCTAATATTTATATTACTAACAGTATATGTTTATATTAAATAATATTCTATATACTTTTATATATTATATACTTTACCATACAGAATATCCATATTTTATATATTTTCATATTTTATATATTTCTACATTATGTTCACATTTATATGTTAAGACTGGGAAATTATGTTATAACCATCTCTATAAGCTAATTTTATTTCCACTGGTCTTTAATATATAAGGTTGTTAAAATCCAGGTCGTGCTCTTACAAGTTTAGAATCAGACAGATTAGGTTTCAAATCTCTTTACTACCATAACCTAGCTATATGACATATGAAAATTAACTTAACCTTCTTATACCTCTATTTCCTTATCTATAAAGTAAGGAAAATTATAGTTACTGTCAGAAGAATTGTAATAATTGAAAATACTATATTTAAAATGCTTAGCCAGTGCCTGACATAAAGTAAGTGCTAAATAAATGGACATAATTTTATTATTCCACACAATTACTATTCCTTCATTTAATAAACATTTGCTGGGACCAATTATGCATCCAAAATTCTGCTAATACTGCCCAAACTGTAGAGAAGTTTACAGCACGGTGGGATGCTCTGAATGTAGAACAGCCAAGGGAGACTTCATTGAGTCCTTGACACTTGAACTGAACTGTGACAAGTAATCTGAGTTGAAGAAAGGAAATTGCAAACAGAGGGATAGCAAGGGCAAATGGCACTGATGGAAAATATGATGACGTGCTTTATGTCCCAGATGAGGAGTTTGAATTTGTCCAACTCTGTAGAAAGCCACTGAAGAATTTTAAACAGAGCAACTATTATAATTGACATTAGAAAGACTACTCTGTTGACAAGGATAAGGATAAACTGGATAAACACTAGAAAAGAGAAAAGTCATAAGCAATTAAGAAGAGGGGCCTTGGGGCGCCTGGGTGGCTCAGTCGTTAAGTGTCTGCCTTCGGCTCAGGGCGTGATCCCGGCATTCTGGGATCGAGCCCCACATCAGGCTCCTCTGCTGGGAGCCTGCTTCTTCCTCTCCCACTCCCCTTGCTTGTGTTCCCTCTCTCGCTGGCTGTCTCTCTCTCTCTCTAATGAATAAATAAAATCTTTAAAAAAAAAAAAAAGAAGAGGGACCTTGTTAGAATGATATCATAGTAATCTAAGAGGAAAGTGACAAAGACCTGAATGAAGTCAATAAGAATGGGAAGGGAAGGTCAGAAATTAGAAATTAAAAAAGTAGATATTAGAGACATGGACTAAGTGTAAAAAGTGAATAAGAAGGAAGAATTTAGGATGGTTTTGGAAACTGGGTGAATAGTAGTATAATAACTGAGATAGAAAATGGTGACAAAGAAAAGCGGGTTGGGACATACCGAGTTTGGGTGGTCTATAGAACACCAAGTGCAAATGTCCAATGGGTAGTTAGCTTAGTGGATCTGGAGTCCACCAGGAACTATATAAGAGCCTATATAGGGATATGGGGCGCTTGGGTGGCTCTGTCGGTTAAGCACCAATTCTTGGTTTTGGCCCAGGTCATGATCTCATGGGTCATGATCTCACGGGTCATGAGATCAAGGCCAGTGTGGGGCTTCACGTTCAGCGGGGAGACTGCTTGAAATTCTCTCCCTCTGCCCCTCCCCCCACTCACCTGTGCTCACTCACTCTCTTTCTCTCTAAAATAAATAAATAAATCTTTTTTAAAAAGAGTCTATATAAGGTTAATACATAGATTGTGGCTGCCAATAGGAGTTTAAACTAATTCTCCAAAGGAAACTATATGAAGTGAGAAGAGCACTTGCTCCTTATATGAGAACCAGCCCTCCAGACTCACTCACTGCACTGGTACAAGGCTTCATTCTGTCATTCACCATAAGTTTTCCAACTGAATGCCTATTATCATCCAAATGCAGTGATTTTTTTTTTTGCATGTCACATACTAAATACAGGATTGTACATTTCTAGACTAGACTAAATTTTTCTAGGATAGAAACTATATCATGTCTACACCATCTTCATCACTAGCATAATTTCTGGCACAGAGAATGCTCTAAATACACGTTAACTGAGTTAATTCCTCATGCCTCTGGTAGCCTTATAATTCTATTCCCTATCCTGTGTTTGAATTACAGCTTTTTCTAAAATTTTAATTCAAGTTGTTTCTCTGTTTCTCTAGCTCCCATTTTATACCATTCTGCATGATACTACTCGTGTTTCTTTTAATATATGTATGTCAGTAAGGCCACCCAGTCAACCACGCGGAGCTCAAATAATCATGACACAAGTCATGAGAGAACAAGTGGACCCTGAAAGAAACTGAAGGTAGACACTTGCACTCCCGAATTGACATTGACCAACAACCCCTGGGCCAGAAATAGGGAAGAAGAGAGCATGGTATGATCAACTTTGTAATTTGGGGGTAACTTCAATACTCTCATGTTGGGGATAAGATGATGCCCGCTTTTAACTGGAACCCGGTCCAGTAGAGAAATGCCTTTGGTGTGCAGGAGGCTCTTATCATTTCAGGTCAACCCAACACACACAGACTTAACCTGCAGATCTGGCAAAAATGACAATATTCCTCTTAGATGAAAATTTTGAAAAGAAGAACACTAAGACATGACAACTATGTTCTTTAAAAAATTTCATCCCAAAAAAGTTGTACATTTGGAAAGAGAAGGTCACATTGAAAGTAAGCTCCACATAGGGGCGCCTGGGTGGCACAGCGGTTAAGCGTCTGCCTTCGGCTCAGGGCGTGATCCCGGCGTTATGGGATCGAGCCCCACATCGGGCTCTTCCACTGTGAGCCTGCTTCTTCCTCTCCCACTCCCCCTGCTTGTGTTCCCTCTCTCGCTGGCTGTCTCTACCTCTGTTGAATAAATAAATAAAATCTTTAAAAAAAAAAAAAAAAAGAAAGAAAGTAAGCTCCACATAAACATTTGCTCACAGAAACACTACCAATAATGAGTTAACGTTTGGGAAGCAACTGTCTTACCCTTACTATATACAGATGAAGAAGTCTTTAACTACTTCAATCCCTTCAGTCTGAAATGCCTGTCAACTTCAGAAGCTGTTGCACCTCATTGTTTTCAGAGCTCTTACCAAATGTTATATTATATGAGTGCCACTTGAAAAAAATATGTATCTGAGTGCATTTATTTCGTAATTTATTATATAAGCTTCTCACAAGTAATTAAATAGAACAGAAGAGTATTGGAACGAGGACTACCTTTTACCAAAAGTAAAAGTTTCAAAAGGTGAGGTTATCAAAAATTAAGAATATGATGTATAATATAATAATTAAGGTAGTGAAGGAAGGACACATCCTAAATTTGAAAGCATATTGAACATAAGCAGCAGTGGCCTCTGTTCTTGTCTCCTTCCTAGTTATCCTCATTAATTAATTAAGAAATGCCTTTCTGTATTTGAAGTCAAGCTATTACCCTAAGAACCACCTGGGGAGAGCGGTGAATTCCAGTCCTTTGCCAGAATAAGCATTGGCAGTGTTTACAAAGGTCAAAATTTAGTTTATTCGTAAAATAAATAAATAAATAAAAATTAAAAATTGCAATTAGCCACATGGAAAAAATGGCCACAAAAAGAATTCCCAGGCTAGTCTTTTCTTCTCACCAACAATTAGTAGCACAAACCCTCAAGTACCTATTTACGAGTGATGGCTGTCCACTCAATTTCAAGATCTTGGGGAGCCAACCTCCTTTATCAGCCACAATGCCCTTTAGTTTTGCTGACTGACAAAAGCTGTTACAATGTATATTTTCATATAGACAAAATATTTTCCTTAGAGACAATTCTAAAATGTCATGGCCACCACTGGCTTCAGTGATAAAGGTAGAGACAGATACAAATAAAGGAAAGGAATATATATAAAAGAAAATCAATTTCCCCAACTCCCCACTAACCCACCTAATAATAAATAATAACACAGTCATCATATTGCATAGCATTTTACTGTACATCAATAATGCAGTCATTTGATTAATAGACTGCTAGTTGTATTTGCTATGCACCTGAGAAAAATTAAAATACAAGCAAACAAGACTTCTATTTTTGGCAATGTGCCTACTGAGTATCTTTGTGCTTACTGAATATTACTGAAAAAAAGAAGACAATGGCCATTCCTCAAAGGATCTGTTTCAGGGGAGGGACCAACGCAAGAACCCAGGAGCTCTTTGTCCCCGTTTTTTCAGAACAGGGCAAAGAGTTAATGAAATATTATTTGCTAAGGTTAAACAGCCCAGTTTCACCTTCATGCAAGGAAGGGCCTGGTCTGAGACCACCATGACCTTATGTGGTGTCTAAACACGGGAGAGACACCTCCTCTGCATTCCAGGGCACAGAGCACAGCCACAAACGGTGACATCCTTACAAGGATACAGGGGTGGATTTGGAAATCGAGCTTTCTGAAACTGAATCCTATCCAGCCATTTACTAACCACAGAACCTCAGGTAAGTTATTCAACCTTTTTGTGCTTCAGGGCCCTTCTCTGCAGTGCACATGGATGTGATCATAAGTGCTTCACGGGGGTATTGTGAAGATCAAATAAGACGGAACATATACAAAGCTAGTAAATGCCTGGCACATGGAAAGAGCTCAAGAAAAGTTGGCTATTTTATCATTATTCCTGGGTCTTAAGTGTGCACAGCTTACATGGGCGATACCATCTCACGGAAGGGGTCCAGGTAGAACCAAGGCTGAGGCATAGCCCATGTGTCAGCTGAGTGGCGCTCCTCCTCTAAACTTCCTCGGGCACCTCTGGATTTTTCTGGAGGCTCAAGAGCCCCCTGGGACAAAAATCTGAGCTACATCCTCAATTACGGTTCAGAATTATACAGAAAAAGTGTGATCTGGGGAGGACCTGGGGAGGGAGATGTTGTAGTGGCGACAGAGGAGGGTTCTGCCAAATTCACATAGGGGACCAAGGAGCTCTGAGATGGAAATCATTTGAAGAAGGAAGCGCCTGGGCCAAGAGCCAGGAGCAGTAAAAAAATGAGAGGAAACAGTAACTCTAGGTACAGATGGTGGTCATTATTCAACACTATTCCAACTCAGCTGTTCCGTGTAGTTTAAAAAAAGGGGGGGGGGCTACATCATTAACCTCCACAGTAATGCAGAGCCCAGGCAACAACCCCGGGGGTGCTCCTGACCCAAAGAGAAGGCAGAGATGCCACCAACACGGAAGATGCATCAGCACAGCTCTGACCCTCAGCAGGTCAAGACAGCTGAAGGCAGCGCAGCGCTGTTGGGCTATTAGAGACAGCAGCTGCAGAATCCAGGATCAACTCACGGCGGGGACAGCAGATCTGCAGGGTGACCAGCGCTGGGGTGGTGGAAGGCATTCAAAAAGAAATGACCAAGTTGTTAGCACAGTCCAGAGCAGCAGAAATCAGCAGCCAGCAGTGGTCATGCTAACTGAAGGTAAAACACCTAAGCGAGCCCAAAACCCCTCAGGGGAGTGGCCTCTGCCAGGAGCTGTCATGGTCATGATCGGAGTATGAATGCTAATAGGCCTTCATTTGAGTTCTTTGGCTGGTGAATCCTGGGACAGTTGGCTTTCATTTATGTCATGTTTGTTGCCTTTCTCAGGAAAGCCTGTGTTTGTTCTTGTTGTAGCTGTCTGAATTCAGAGTAAGGAGTTGGGCTTGACAGGTTGGTGCACAGAGTTTTCTGGTGATAACTGAAATACAAAACTCAGATGAACCCCAGAAGCCAGGTCATGGTGCTACTGTAGGTTCAGACGTGACAGGTGATCAGAAAGCGAGTTTCTGTGTCTCTATTTTGGAGAGATGAGTGTTGGGCAGGGGGAGGGAAGCAAGAAACACACTCCGTGGATTTCTTTTTCTATTTCTAATCCTTTCTAACACTTTTCTCAAGTGAAATATAGTTAAAATCAGTAACAACTTAAAAAGCAGGTGAAGAAGGTAAGTTAGAAGATCATGACTACATCATGTATACAGTTTGCAAGCTTGGATGTGCAAGAAATATTTTTAAAAATTTTCTTCAAATAAAATAAAACTCAGACTCTGCACACCCCAACCCATTAGACCAGTCCTTCTTGAAGTTTCCCATTTTCCTGTTCTTGACACTATCTCTTCCCCTGGACTGAGCAAGGGTTAAGCATCTTAGGAAAGAATCCAGGCATTGGGGAGGCCCTTTTGGTCAAGACTCATCAGTCCCTATTGTCTACCTCGGGACATGTGGTCCCTTAGAGCCTGAAGCTTTCCACTGCAATGTCGGTCCTGTGTCAGGAAGTCTTTAAGAGGGTCAGAGCCTCCAGATTGAGCACTCAGTCTCCCCGGGGGCCCCACTCAGCCTTTCCTTTGACAGATGATATCTCCACAGTGTGGAGTTAGAGCAGGACTAGGGTCCCCATACGTTAAGCACAGAAGTCCCTCTACTATTTCCCACGGAGGGAACAACATTTCTCCCTCCTCTGGCTGCCCTTAGCAGTTTTTAAAATAAAACATAAAATACATATACATAAAAAATAGAGAGAGAATAAATTATCCTGAATCTAAAAACCTCTGAGCCTAACTTCCTGTTTGAATAAAGAAGAGAAAGGCAGGAAGTACATGGTGAAAAATCATTAGCTCATGTGCCAAAAAATTATCCCACTTCAAGCGAAAAGCCATGGTGACAATTTGGATATTAATGTATCAAGCCGTTACTTAGTGCAGCCACTGTTTGAAGCATTTTACAAATATTAACTTATTCAATCCTCATAATGACTTCATATCATCTTCGCTTTACATTGAAGAAACTCAGCCACACAGATTAATTGACATGTCCTAGTTCGCACAGCAGGTAAGTGGCAGTCTATATGCAAAGCCGGGCTGTTCGGCTCCTGAGACTTTGCTTTTGCCCACTGCTACCTACCTGCTCCTTCTAGAAGGCACAGATGGGTCTGTATTACAGGCACAGAGTATTACACTGTTTGGTTCCCTTGGGTTTTCTCCTGCCACCCTCTCAACCTGAGTCACCACAGCTCCCACTATTTGATCCAGGATTGGCTGATCCGAGGTTTATGTTCTGAAGTTTAGACCTTCCACTGGGCCCATATCCCCTCACCTCACCCTAACATTTTCTTTCTCTCCCTAAGAAAATATGACATGATCTATATCCCTCGACTGCAGGGATCTCAAACTCTAAAAAGTAACATTTTTTTTGTTAATAAAATATCGTTCACATTTGTGTTTTTAAGGTACTTAACATGTTGATAGTCTTCATTTTTCAAAACTTTTATTACAAAATAACATGATTCTATTATAGAAAATTAAGAAATAAAGCACTAAATTTATTACCAAGTACTTTTTATATTCAAGGTTATTTTCATATTGTGTGCATTTACATATGAAACTTGTCATAACTCTTTGAGGTAAAGTGCTTAAGACACTTAAGTTGCTTTAGACCAATGACTCAAACATTTTTAACTGCAACCTACAGTAAGAAAAACAAATAATGTACAAACCAGTGCATATGTGCTGAAACCAGTTTCCTCTAACACTACTTGCTTTTCCTATGTTCAGTATACTCTGATTTAGTGTATATTATGCTATTTCGTTTTTTAATAAACCTAATAAGTTATGTTTCAATTTGAAGAATAATGTAATATGTGATTACTGGCTTACTATTTTTAATAAGCCCACCCTCTTCTTGCTACACACACACACACACACACACACACACACACACTGCACAGAGAATATATATCTCAAAACTATACACTATGGATAGAACAACACTCTCTTAGAACGTGGCTGCTTTCACAACCCTAATGACCATCAGGACAGTGCGTGAGCACATGGATTTCCTGTCCCTTGGGTCCAAGGGATCAATTGATCAAATACTGGTAGGCTTTGTGTGAGTCTTTCTAAAGCAAATGACACTGGTACAGCTTGTTTCCTCTGTCTGAAAGAGATAGTATTGACTGTGGGACATACATTATTTGCCAAAGGAGTGTTAAGTGATACTTAAGGTTTGGAAGAGGTGGTATTTATATGTTGACAAGAAAACAAACTACAGCTTTTCTCTAGCATATGTTACTTTCTGAATTTAAAAATCATGCTGGATTAAAAATATGGGATTTCTTACTAAAAGTTCACCTTACTGTGCATTTTTTTCTATCTCTGTGATACAAAAACAGATGTTACTTCATTAAGTTATCACAAGACTTTAGGGAAGGGCCTGGGATACTCAGACAAGGTTCAAACTCCTTCACCCAAATCCATCAGATTTACTCTTGACGAGTTTGGTAACCAAGACTGTTATGGACTGCCTGTGTCCCCTTAAAATTTATGTGTTGAAATCCTAACTCCCAAGATATTATTAGGGACGTGATTGGGTCATGAGGATAGAGATCTCATGAATGGAATCAGTGCCTTATAAAAAAGATCCCAGAAGGCTCTCTTACCCTCTCTGCCATGTGAGGATACAATGAGAAGACAACTGCTTATGAAGCAAAAAAGCAGGCCCTCACCAGATACAAAGTCTGCTAGTGCCTTGCTCTTGGACTTCTCAGCCTCCAGACCTATAAGAAATCAATTGTTGTTTAAGCCCGCCAGTCTACGGTATTTTTGTTATAGCAGCCTGAACTAAGACAATGACCCTTGAAGACAATGTTTTCAAGCCTCCAGACTCAGCTCAGAAAACTTACGTTCACTGTGTAAAGAGTTCCCATCCAAGAGAAAGCCAGCTAGTAACAAGGACCAAAGAGCCTAAGGAACCCTTCATCAGGCTGACCTCACGACTCTTCAGAGGACCATGTTTGCAAAACATGGAGGAGAAGCACTCCATGTTTGCAAAAGCTAGACATTGCTGGAAATGAGGAAACACCTCATTATTTTCATTACTTTGGACTTGATGCTGTTATCTTCTCAATTCTGAGAGCATAAGATAGTAAGAACAGGATAAAAGCCAAGAAACAAAATGTCCACAAAAAGTGGTGGTACAGAGGTTGCTGAGAGCACTGCTTTTGCTTCAGAAAGGACAGTTAATATGAATTTGAAAAGAAAGGAGGAACTAAAATATTCCCCATTAAGCAACAATAAACAAACTCACCAGGTCCCTTGGGGGTAGACAATTTCATAGCTATGGCATTTATAAATGTTTCAGTTTCATCAAAACTCTAAGCTTGTCATTGCCTAGCATATTACTTAAATTATTTATGTAATTCATTTTAAAGATACATAATCTGTCTCCTCTGGATTCAGTCATTCTTTCAAATGTTCATTCAAAACTCACCCAAAAGGTAAAGGCCATCCCATCAGTCACCTCAAATTCCCAAAACACTTATTGTCTATATAGCTTATTTTTGTGCCTGATCACACAGACAACTCTAAGTTGTTCACCCTGACACCTGTACAGGTAAACAGGTCTATAGCAATCCTCACTACCATGGAGGTGGACACTTTGAATTAATAACCACCGTTGAAGGTGAGCCTTTAATGTTGCCCAGAAATCCTAATAAACTTCCCTAATCCATTAATTTCCCCTCTCCCCTAGATGATAATCCACACTTTCCTTCTTCTCGTACCTCAAACAACTCCCATCCTACCCTCACTCCCAGTAGGAGGCTGGTGACCTTGCTTTCTGTCACACTGAAAAATTAGAACAATCAGAAGAGGATTTCCATAGACTCCATCATCTGCTAACACTTGCACTCACACACCCAGCTCTTCTTCTGTTGCCATGGATAAATTACTAATGTAACTATCTAAAGCCAAGCCTTTCATTTTTGCACTAGATTTCCTTGCCTCTCTCCTAGACCATTAAAGTTTTATCCTCTACTGAGTCATTTTCTTCAGTATACCAAAAAAGTCTTCTTGACCTTACTACCCCTGCCACATCTTTGTTCATGTCTTTGTCCCCCTTTGCAGGGGATCTATATTCTCTGTGACAGTTCCTCTCATCCTAGTTTTTTAGACCCATCACACCAGGCTTTTGCTCCATCAATCCACTAAAAATTCTCTGGTCAATGTCACAAATAACCTCCATGCTGCTAAATCCAATGGTCCATTTTCATTCCTCATCTTCTTGCATATGTAATCACTCTATACTCCTTGATGTAGTTTACAAAGATTGTATTTCTCAGAAGTGTCTTTCCACTGCACTGATCACTCCCAACCCTTCTCCTCCTGCTTCGTGCTCCCCAAACTCTTCGTATCTGGAGTGCTTCAGGACTCAGTCCTTAATCCTCTCCGCAGGAAGGGTTTATAATGAAGCTATTGAAGTTTAATCCTTACTGTGAAGACTCTCTTTTGCATGGGCCCATTTCATAGCTGTAGGACGGTTCCCAGAACCTTTTCACATATTTTCACTGCAATTAGTTAAGAGTATTTTTCTCCCATTTCCACTTCCTCTCTATCACATTGCCATGCATGTCAGGAGGTATCAAAGTGGTGGCCGTTATTATGGTGATGTGGCCAAAGCAAGTAGGGTTTAGTAAGGTACCTTTATGTGGTTTACAGTCATGTTCATTTTTAGTTAAGCTAATGCTAACTAGCTCATAAAGGAGTGGGCTTCAAAGACTACTCCACAATCTCCCATGTGCCAGAGGTCAGACTGCTATATGATTGCATTCTGAGGCAGCTAAGACTACGTAGTTTATGGAAGAAAAACAAGGTTTAAAACATGTGGATCCAGGGACACCTGGGTGGCACAATTAAGAGTCTAACTCTTGGTTTCAGCTCAGGACATAAACTCAGGGTTGTGAGATCGAGCCCCACATCAGGTTCTGCACTCAGCACAGGAGTCTGCTTTAGGACTCTCTCCCTCTGCCCCTACCCACCCCCCTCAAATAAATAAATAAATCTTTAAAAAAATAAATAAAACATGTGGATCCAGAAACTAGTCCATTGAAAATTCTTGGGACATTTAAAATTAACATCTAATCAAAACAATAGTTCTCTCTTCCTCTCTTCAGGAATACACTCAATAATGCAGTATGACAATTATAAATGTGTCATTTTTTTTCTTTTTTATGGCAATAATATGCAATCAAATATATTCCAGTTCTTGTGTTTATAGCATATAACCTCTATCAGTATTTCAGTGAGTGTGTCTGTGAATAAAGTCATGTGTCTTAAGCAATCAAAAGCAAACTTTGGTCCCAGCAATCAAAAACAAATTTTGGTAAACCATTTCCTTTTCTATGGAAATATTTTTCAATTATGGCCATTAGGAATGGGTTTAAGATTAAGCAGTCAAAAAACGTAGGAAAAAAGGTTTCAGTAGTGTGTCCGTTGGTAAAGTAATAAAGAAATACTGTTGCTTTTCTTAAAATGTGTAATCTCTTTTTTATTCTAAAGAACTGTTTACTATTGTAGCTAATTTTATACTCTGTTTCTTTAAAGGATTTCCCATTTGGTATGTGAGTCAGACCTTGGAAACCTGGACCCTCTTCCCAGTCCACAATTCATTCCCTTGGGGATCTCATCCAGTCTTGTGTTTTTATCTCATCTCAGTACTAAAGGCACAGACTTCTATGTCCAGCCAAACCCCTCTCTAGACCCTAAGGGAATCTAGTACACACACTATACTCAGCATGTCTAAAACCATACTCCTTTTTAAAACCGAACTGCTTCCCCTGCCAGTCTTTCTCAAGTCAACCATGGGCAACTCTATTGCTCCTGTTGCTCAGGCCAACACTCTGGAGCTGTCCTCATCTCCTTTCTCTAAAAGCCCACAGGCAATCCCATTAGCTCTATTTTCAACTATATCTAGAATCTACACCTATATCCAGATCACTTTCCACCACCTTCACCACCTCCTCTTGGGTCCAAGCCACCATGCTTTCTTGCCTGGACTACAATGGCTCCATGAGTTCCCCCTGCTTCTACTGTTGTTCAACCCATTCTCCCCAACCAACCCTCCCACATACACATCGTAAGTCCTGCTCAAAGTCCTGTACTGGCTTTCCATTCCAATTGGAAAGAAAGGAAAAATCTCTATAATGACCACAAGGCTTTACATATTTGTCCTCCTCCCTCCTAGGTCTGTGACATTACCTCTTACTACTCCCCTTCACTGCCTTAGCTCCAGGCACACAGCTTTCTTTCTCTTCATCAAATATCCAATCTGAATGGTTCAGGGCTTTTGCTCTAGCTACTACTAGTGCTTGAAATGCTCTTCTGCCAGATACCTCCTTGGCTAAGTCTCCCACTTCCTTCAAATGTCACCTTCTCAATGAAACCTAACCTTGACAACCCTATATAAATTTTACATTCCCCTTCTATTCCAAATCCTCCTAACCGTTTCATATATTATTGTTTCCATAGCTTATAAAAATCACCTTCTCACATATTATATAATTTACTTATTATTGTTATTTTTATCATCTGTTTCTGCAACACATATACCTGAATATAAATGTTGCTCTTCTCAAGCTATATTTAAGTTAAATGATACAAGAAGGTAAAACTAAAGACAGAAAAAAGATATAGTAATCAAATACCAATAAAAAAAAGCTGACTGGAAATATTAATGCCAGAACAAGTGGAATTTAGAGAAAAACAAAAACCAAAAGGGAGGAGTGACCATTATCCTTGCTTTAAATTGGTAATAATTGAATATTTACTTGTTAAATCAACAAATACTTGTTGGTAACTTACAATATGTTAGGTGCTATTACAGGCTCAGGACACATCACTGAAAAAAGCAGAAACAGAATACATAATAGAAGAAAACTACCACTCACTATCCATCGAAAATAATGAAACACTTCAAAAATAAATATAACAAAGTATTTAAGATCTTAGGATTAAAACATAACCTGGCAAAATATTATTCAAAAATTACAGTAGTAATTTTATAATTTTATTAGAGACATAGAGGACTTGAATAAATTGATATATATACCATGTTAATTAATGAATTCAATCTTGGAACAATACAAGTGCTTTTCAAAACAATCTGTTAATTCAACACAATTCCATCAAAATCCTTTTTTTTTTTTTTTTGGTGGGGAAGATAGGAAAGAGTGGGTGTTGAATTTAAAAAACAATTTAAAGTTCATATGGAATACTAAAGGTACATGAAAAATTAAGAAAATGTAATAAAGAATAACTTAGGGTAAAGAACTTGCCCTCATAAATTAACAACATATTGCAAAGCTACATAATTTAAAATAGTATGGTATTAGCACAGGAAGAAAAAAGTATCTCAAATACAGAGCACAACAATAGGCCCATGTATATATAGAATCTTGTAATGATAGATGGCATCACAAATCAATAGTGAAAAGAGGGCTATTAAGTAAACTGTCTTAGGACAATTGGATCTCCATATTCAAAAAGTAAAATAAGATTTCTATTTTATACCACAAACAAAAAAACTTTCATATGGATTAAGTACCTAAATTAAAAATAAAATTGAGTTAAAAGTGCAAAACTATTAGAAGAAAATAAAGGAAATTATCTCTGCTATTTCAGAATAGGAAACCCATCTTAAATGAGACAATTAAACTATATACTTTAAAGAAAGAGATAAATATATTTGACTTTTCCAAAATTAAAACCACAATGTAGATGGAGAGAGGCAAAGATACCAGCATGAGGCAAGTCAATTCACCTCACAGAATCTCAGTGAGTCCGGGGAAATGGAAGTGCTTTGGGCCTCAGAAGGCAGGTTTTGACTTGAGACCGAAAAAAGAAGAGTTGATTGAAAGTCTGTATGAAGAACAACAGCCTTGATATTCTCCTCTCATTGTGAAGAATGAAGGAACACCAATCTCACTCCAACCCTACTCTCAAGCAGAAGACAGATGGTATACTCTCTGGAAAGTATATTTTGTGTACCATCAAAATAAAGAAATTAAGCAAAAAAGGGGGGGGGAGAAATTAGGATCCAGGAAACAAGAAATCCAACATGGGAGAGGCAGATAATTCATGTTTTAAGTCTTAGGAAAAATGAGTAGCAAGCTTTGAGAGCCACCAGTCCATCCCCAACAACTAGATAGTACAAATTCTGTTCAATCGCCTGTGGATTATTTATAAAAGTTGACCATGTAATAGGTCATAAAACAAAGTATTTTATTTTATTTTATATTTCTTTAAAGATTTTAAGTAATCTCTACACCCAACATGGGGCTCAAACTTACTCTGAGATCAAGTCACATGATCTACCAACTGAGCCAGCCAGATGACCCTATAACACAGATTTCAAAGAGCTGGACTATTTAGATTGCATTTTTACAATAGTTTAAGTTAGAAATCAAAATCAAAATAAAGTTTTAAAACTTTGTATAGATTTTTAAATATACTACTAAATAACTCATAAATGAAAACCTACTACTAATTAATCCAAAATTACAATGGGAATTATAACAAACTTAGAACAGTTAGAAGTTAGACTAAAGAATAAGAAAACTAAGAAAAATCTTGGGGCACCTGGGTGGCACAGCGGTTAAGCGTCTGCCTTCGGCTCAGGGCGTGATCCCAGCGTTATGGGATCGACCCGCATCAGGCTCCTCTGCTATGAGCCTGCTTCTTCCTCTCCCACTCCCCCTGCTTGTGTTCCCTCTCTCACTGGCTGTCTCTGTCAAATAAATAAATAAAATCTTTAAAAAAAAAAAAAGAAAACTAAGAAAAATCTAAAGGGCTAAAATAATACAGATGCATCAGAAATAAAGAGAAAAAGACGCAATACATATACGCAACTAATGAATCATCGATCGAACTTTACATCAAAAACCAGGGATGTACTGTATGGTGACTAACATAATATAATTAAAAAAATATTATTATAAAAAGAAAAAAGAAAAAAAAGAAATAATAGCATGATTCCTCTGAAAATAATCAAGACAAAAATGCCTGCTTTCACCACTTCCATTCAACATTTTAATGGGGGTTCTAGTCAGTGCATTCAGGGAAGAAAAAAAGAAAGAAAACGTGAGAAAAAGGTAGACTAAGCAAAACTGTTATCACAGGTAGTCTCTGCTTTTCAAGTTTGTGCGTACCACTTTGCTTTTATGAATGACCTACATTAAGTACCTGTTTTGGCTAACCTTAAGAAATTCAAAGAGAATTTTTTTTCTTTTATGAAAAAAAGCAGAAAGTGAAAATAGGGTTGTGTTTGTTTTGCAGCTAGCCCTTATAGGGGTAGCCTGCATGCTCAGGGGCTGACCGGCATCACCATGCTTCTTCCCCAAGCTCCTTCCCAGGGAGCTACACTCAGGATCTCAGCGTCAAGCTGCCAGCTTTGAACTGTGTCTGTGAGCATCTGTGCTTCATCTCCATTTATTTTGTGCACCTGTTAGCAAGATGCGTTCTAAGGTATCAGAAAAGCCTAAGAGAGGTTGTATTTTGCTCATAATATAAATATGTACTAAAAAAGAATAAAAGAATATAAAGATAAGTTTTTAGAATTAATGAGAGCTTAGAAAATATACTGGATATAGAAATATAATTGGCTTTTTATAGTAGTCTAATGTCTAGTAAAATAGAATACAAAATGTTTTGTAAAATTCTATTTATGTTAGCATTTACAAAGTAATAATAAGAATGAGGTGCTAAGGAATAAATCTAATGAAAGGAGATCCCATTTTTTATAGAAAAAATTTAAAGTGTATTGAAGAAATATTAATGAAGATCTAAATAAAAGGATAAGCATGCCATTAGGAAAAATGGTATTTTTTTTTTTTTGCCTACAAGTTTTTGCCTACAAGGTTCATTTTTTTGCCTACAACTGTCATAAAGATTTCAAATTCCCTTAAATTGATGTACAGATTCAATACAATTCCAATCAATATCCTACCAGATTTTTTTCAAGAAACTCAACAGGTTCATGTCTTAATTTTTTTCTTTGAAATACTTATAGATCTTGTACAATTGTAAGAAACAATGCAGAGACACCATGTACCTTTTCCTCTGCTTGCTCCAAGGGTAGATTTATATAAGATTTATATATATAAGATTTATAAACATAAATCTTATAAAACTCTAGTATGTCAGAACCAGGGTATTAATATTGACAAAGCAAAGATACAGAGCAATTCCATCACCACATGGATCTCTCGTGTTATACCTTTATCACCATACACCCCCCTCCTTCATTCTTACCATTTGGCAACCACTAATCTGTTCTCTATTTCTATCATTTTGTCATGTGAGAATGTTATATTAAGGGAACCACAGAATATATAACATTTTGGGATTGCCTTTTTTACTCAACATAATCCCCTCAAGATCTACCCAAGTTACAGCATGCATCAACAGTCATTTTCTTTTTATTATTGTCCACAGTATGGCTATACCACAGTTCTTTTAACCATTCATCTCCTAAAGGATATCTGTTTTTCCTAGTTCAGGCTACTGTGAAAAAACCTTCATGAAAAATCTGCCAAATTTTGTATGAATAAAAGTTTTCACATCTCTGGGACAAGTGCTCAATGGTACAACTGCTGGGCCATTTAATAGTTTCATGTTTAATTTTTAAGAAACTGTCAAACTGTTATCCAGAGAGGCTGCACCATTTTTACATTCCCACCAGCAATGCATGAGTGATCAAGTTTCTCTGAATTCTTTATAGTTTAGTGTTGTTTCTATTTTTTTAATTTTAGCCATTCTAATAGATATGCAAGGACTTGTTGCAACTTTAATTTATATTTCCCTAATGACTGATGTTGAAACCTTTTCACCTGTTTACTTATTACATCATTGAAATACCTGTTCATGTCTTCCGACCATTTTTCTAATTGGATTGTTTGTTACTTTACTGCAGTGTTTTAACAATTCTTTATATATTCTAGATAATAGTCCTATTTCAGATACATGGTACACATAGTCCTATTTCAGATACATGGTACACAGACACTATTTCCTGGATTATGCTTTTGCTGTCAATTCTAAGAACACTTTGCTTAGCATTAGACCCCGAAGACTTTATCCTATCTTCTTTTCTAAAAGGTTTATAGTTTTACATCTTGCATTCAAGTCCATGATCCATTTTGAGGTAACTTTTGTAGACATTTTACATAAAGATTAACTTTTGTAGACATCTTATATAAAGATTTAGGTCAAGGTTCATTTTTTGGCCTACAGATGTCCAACTGCTCCAGAACCATTTGTTGAAAAGGCTATCTTTCCTCTGTTGAATTGCTTCTGTCCTTTTGTCAAACATCAGTTGGGCATATTGGTGTGTGTCTGCTTCTGTGTTCTCTATAATATTCCATTGACTTACATGCCTAACCTTCCACCAATACCACTCTGCCTTGCTTACTGTAACTACACAATCTTGAAATCAAGTAGTGATTCCTCCCATTTTATACTTCTTTTTCAAGATTGTTTTAGGTATTCTAAGACCTGTGCCTTTCAATATAAATTTTAGAATAAGTTTATCTATATCTATAAACATACTTTGCTGGCATTATGACAGGAATGACATGAAACCTATAAATCAATCTAGGAAGAATTGACAGCTCTTAACTGTTGAATCTTCCCATCCATAAACACAGTATGCTCTACATCTTTGATTTCTTTCATCCATATTTTATCATTTTAAGCATACATATCCTTTACGTGTTTTCTTAAGTTTACACCTAAGTATTTCATTTCTTTTGGAGTGGTTGTAAATGGCATTATGTTTTTAATTTTGGTTGCCACATGTTCATAATTAGTATATAGTCGGCGTTCCAAAATGGCAGAGGAGCAGGAGACCTAAAGTTCGTCTGGTCCCAGGAATTCAGCGAGAGAGCTACCAAACCATTCCGAATACCTATGAATGCAACTGGAGAATGAAGAAAAGAGTAGCAGAAACTCTATGAACAGAAAGGCAACCACTTTCTGCAAGGAGGAGAAAAGATGGAGGAGGAGTAGGCGACCCTTTCTCAGCTGGTCCGAGTCGAGCTGGATATCTACCAGACCATTCTGAACACCCACAGAATCAGCCTGAGACGCAGGAAGATACATTTGGATCTCTACAAATGAACATCTCCAGTGCTGAGTATTGAGGGGACGGGGCAACTCTACCCAAACAGGGTTTCCATAATTAGTATATAAAAATGCAATAGATTTTTGTGTGTTGATCTTGTGCCCTGCAATGCACTTACAAATTCTAGATTCCTCGATACTTTCTACGCAGAAAATCATATCATCTGTAAATAAGAGCAATTGTATTTCTTCCTTTCCAATCTGCATGTCTTTTTTTTTCCCTCCAACTGCTTTATTGCAATGGCTAGAAGTTTCTGTATTATGTTCAATAACAATGATATCACCAAATTTATTGTAATATTTATGTGTAAGAGCAACAAGGCTAAGAATAGTCAGGGTACTCCTAAAATACAGAAACAGTTGTGAAGATATGCTACATCAAATTTCAAAATTGATTGAACATATTCGTTTTTTGCAACCCAGCAATTCCATTTCTGGAGTGAAAAACACTCACAGCTGTCTTACTGAAGACATACAGCATATATGTCATATCTTAGCAAAATACTGGAAATTATATTTATCTGTAGGAGCATAGTTAATGTTAAATAAATTATGTATATTTGCACAACAAAGTATTATACATACTGACAAAGGATAACCTAGAGCTACATAAAACAATGTGGCAAAACTTCTGAAACTATCATAACTTTTGAAACATAAAGCAACTGGAACAGACAACATACATGAAAATACAACTTTTGTAAAACCAAAAGCAAAACTAAATAATCTATTATTTCAAAATGCATGCATACATGGTAAAACAAAGAAAACAACAAACAAGGGAATGATAAGCACAACATTCTGGGTATTGATTATCTTGATTGAGGGGTAGGCAGAGAGATAGGATTAAGAATATTGATAATATTCTTGCTTAAGAATAAGTTTTCTTGCTTAAGATGGGTGGGGGAGAAATAAATATTTACTTTTTTATTATTTATAATTTAAATACCTTATTTTGTTTACAAAAAATATTTCATAACTTTTAAAAGAAAAACAAATAAGGAATGGGTATATCAAACTCACGATAGTGGCTGTTTCTCAGATCAGGAGGGAACTTAGGCTAGAGGTAATAGTTTAAGAGAACATTAGTCCTAATAATTTATTTCCTTAACATGAGGGGAAGAATATGTAACAAAATAAGCAAAATATTCACAGATATCAGTTCTGAGGGTAGATGTAAGCAATATAGATCTTTGCTATATTATTCTTTACAATTTTCCTTTCCTGAATTATTTTCAAAATAAACACTTGTATGCCCATCTTCTTTGTGCCGGGATTATGTCATAGATAAATAGACAGCTAGATAGACAGATTTCTGGACAGACAGGTAATAAAATAAGAATCAGAAGAATAACAATATATATATATTTGGCTTCAACCTCAGATACACCGAGAGCAGCGATATGATACATCACAAAACAGCACTTAGCCCTTGGCTAAGTGAGATGACAGAAAGAGAAACACTTTGAGTTTATACCACATCTTTATATTGTGTATCACTTTAATACAACCTAAATCACCATGGGATCTCTTTCTGACAACAAAATTAACAAAAGGTGAGCCATAAAATACATTTTATTTAAGGGTAAGAAACAGTACTGATATTTACTAGAAATTGGTGACACTGCATCAAATACAAGTATTCAATGACTGTAAAAACATTTAACAGCTACATCTGCAATAGAAACAGACAAAATAAGTTGAAATACAATTGAAATCTGTAAAACTCTAAAAGATATCACCCAAATTCTCAAAGGCATAGCAGTCAGAAAATGTGCTTTCAAAAGCTAAGAAAAGAAATTTGTACAATGAAGAGATGAAATCTCCAACTAAACAAGAGCCTTGTATAACCTGGAAGAGAATGAAATTGATATGTCAAAGAACTTGGAGAGTGAAATATGGAAACTATCAAAACCAATAGAAGGAAAAATGCATGAACAGATAAGAAAATCCAATGTGAAAACTGCGGAAAGATTCATTGAAAATGTCAAACACTTCAAGATGGCCATAGGAAAGTACATGCTGTTTCTGTGAGGAGAAAAGACTGAACCATATCAGCAGAAAATTGAGGATTTGTAAATACACGTGCGGTTTATAGAATGCCATTTAAATATATTGCCATCCCTTCTTCTATGCCTGCATATTTAAAGTCTAGCTAATCGAGATTTAGAGACTATTCCAACAGCTCTGAACATACTGGGTCTCAAAGATTAACATGAGCTGTAAGTCCTGGGATGGCAGGGTTGGTGTCCAGTTCATCATTTTTATCTCCCCAGCACTTAATACAGTACTTTGTTCATAATGGGTGCTCAATAAATTTATGATAATAAATAATACCACACCTGCTAGAGAAAATAAGGCTCTTCTATAATCTTAATAATCAAATGTGTTCTAAAGTAAATGAAATATTTTTAATTAAATTATTTTTTGTGAAATAATAGGAAATACCAGACTAACCAGGACATTATACATTGAGAGAGCTTTATAGATATGGCCTTCTCTCACGTGATATTGCAAATATCTATTGTGCTCAGTAAACAAAAGCTGTATCATTGGAGAGTCAATATGGACTCATAAGAGAAGTTCCACACTAAGAGAATCAGATATCCTACTCTACCTCTTAGACACTATTTCGTTGTGAGATCTTCAACAAACCATTTTATCTCCCTGCCCCTCATTTTCCCCATCTAGATTATGAGGTTGTTAGAGACTCCCTAAGACTCCTTCCAGCACTTTCATATAGTTTCTGATGTGAATCCACAAAATGTATATATACAGATATAGATAGATATAGATATATAGAGATAGAGATTAGATATAGATATAGATATAGATATCCTGTGATATTCTTCAGCTCCACTTTATTTAAAATAGTTTTCCTTCCTGGATGTGGTTTAGAAAAAAACAAAACAGGAAATATGATTTCCCAGAACATCTCAGCAGAGTTTTCCTACGTAGGCAGTGCTATACGACAAAAACCAGAGTCATATGAACTTGGTGGAGGCAAAACTGCTGCCTCCTAAATTAGGGGACATGAAAAGATCCATCAGGAAATAATGAGCTTCAGACATGTGAACAGCATCAAGGCAGAGCTGGCAGAATAGTAGCCCCGCATTGTTGCTGTGCTCCCACAAACAGGCATGCCAGCCTGGCCATGGAAGCAGGGCAATGGAAATGAACAATCAGCCTTTGCTGGTGTGCACCCCCTACTCCTTCCCCATCCTGTGGAAAGCTCAGCCTCCTTGGACACCTACGGTTTGGAGCAACTGCCTCTGCTACAACAAGGTAGCAATTCCCTGTCCTTATAATGTGTACAACAGTCTGTTTCTCTTAAGTTCAAAGATGCCAAAAAGATCAAGGAAAATGGGACAATGAGAACAAAAGGGTGTTAAGTGAAATGAATTTGAAAAAGCAGAAAGAACTATGTAACCCTTGTGACTTGGATGTGCACATTAATTCAACATCTCTGCATCCACAGAAATTTATAGCCTTCCATGGCTTTCAGCATTTCAAATTGTCTTGCTAAATCATAACCAGCTCCACAACAAGAATTATGTAAGACATGAACCATTAGTATAAAACACAGGGGCTTCTTTTTTATCCTCTTTTATAGTGCATGCAATACAAACCCCAAATAAAAAATACTCCCTCTGATTCCCTGGCACAGAATCATACCATACAAAAAGAATCTTCTGGAGTTCTGTGAAACTCAAAGCTCTTTACTGCAAATGAAGAGTCTCTGGAGTCCAGACTTTATTTTTCAACTTTGATCATTAACTTTTTCTCTTACATGTCTGATTAGGCTTAATGAGTTAGCTAAGTTAATGAAGTGTGATGTCCCATTAAATACATCAACTGACAACAATTAATTCCTCAGCGCATGTTCTCTGTTGATTGATTATATTTATCAGTGTAGTAGAATTTAAGTGATGTAAGTCTCTTAGCAGAAAATAGGAGTTGCAAACTCTGAGAGTTTAATTCAAAGAAAATGATTATTTCCATAAGTGAACTTTGTTCATCAGTTCAGTGAATGAGCCTGTTGACTTGTCAACAAATTAATGAAAACTTCACAAAAACAAGTTATCAGTCAATGAAAAAATGTCCTCTGTTATCAAAAGCCTTAGCTAGAGGCTTCCTGATCTTGCAGGCTACTTCTCTGCAGTTCCATTAGATCTAAGTACATGATTATACTGTATCTAGATAAAACACAGAATAAAGTTTAGAGATTTAGAAAGAAAGCTCCGATATGTAGAGAAAATATGGGTCCCTATGAATTTAAGGAAATCCCCAAATCCCTTAATCATTTTTGATAATATCCCAAGTTGTCCCAAAGCACTTAACTATCACAGGAAGCCTGCAAACTTTCTCACAAGTCACTTCAGTAATAATAGGCCATCCCTGAGACTCCTTAAATGATCCAGATAAAAACATTACAGGATTTCCCAAGAGATTAAAATCCATTCAAATCACCTCAGTGAGTGAAATTAACCAATCTGGGAAGCAACTAGTTGCAAAAGACCAAATACCTATTTAAGCATAAGTAGCTTAATAATAAGCAAATGACAAAAGAACTCAAAGCTATCATTTGTAAAATACATCTACTGGTAGAAAAGTCTGAATAATCTGAAGATTATTAGGGGATTAGCACTGGATTTAAGGGGAAAGCAGTCAATGGATGATAATGGGAAAACTCCCTTGGATTTCCTTCCACATTTCACAACAGCCCCCTTGTGTTAACACATACAGAAAATTGAAGTGCATTTACCCATCTATTCACTGACCACAGCAACACAGAGCCCAGTCTGTCCTTGAGACACAAATTTCTAGAGTCTTTCCGAGAACAGAATAACCTTCCCTGGTTCTTGTATATTACTAAACAGCTGAGAGTCCTTAATAAAAAAATCATGTACTCAATTAAGTAGGTGTTTAATGTTTGTAGGCTAATCAAAGAGGCATCCTTGAATCTTGTTCGTTTAAGCAGTCAATGAATACAAGCAGTTAACTGCAGTTGGCTGCTGTCTGTGATATATTTTTTGTTGTTTGTTTTTATGGGGCCTAAACCAGGACATAAAAGCAAATGATCGGTGACGGTCATTTTATATATTCAAGTAAAATATTCAACAAACACATTAATTGAATAAAACTCTCCACATCCTATCCATAACCTTGAAGTCAGTATAAAAGGTTTTCACAACTACCCAAGTGAAAAATAATAAACTTAGAGAGGTCAAAAGTATACCTTGGTTCTTCTATATGTACATGAGATACAACTGTTGGATCCAGACAGTAGATGAAAACAAAATATTCCCAACTAAAGTAAGTGAAATTCACTGGCTAGCTCGGCCATTGAAATTAATAGGCACCTGTTCATTTCCAGGGCCTGAACTGGCTAGTGGATTTCTCCCCTGTTATCCAAGATGCATGCCTCCCATTGCAATCTGGCTCACTTTGCATTGGCAATTTCTATAACGGTCACAGCATTGGGTTGGCATGTGACAGATGAGAAAAGCACAAAACTATATGGCTCCAGTCCTACTTATAACACCTCCCGTTTGTTTCTTTCCCTCCTTACCCCCATTGATTAGATCCATCTGCTGGTGTCTCCCTTCAAAACTACCATCATTTCAGAAAAGCAGAAAGCAGCTGACTAAACACTGGTTTAAGCACTTAAGTACTTTCAGAGACATTTAAAAAATTAATAATTTTCCTGGTTGCCAAATAAAACTATTGTAAGCAAGTAAGATAAATCCTCTATTTGTTTGGTATGGACACTCATTATTGCATAATTCTTACTGTCACTTGAACATCCCATTTAAATGTATCAGATTTGGGATATTTAAACAAATAACAAGCAAGTGACATGTTATATGAATTTTTATTATCATAATAAAATGAAACTTTATTATCATAACTCCAGGGTTAGAATTCTCTGTCCAGTCCAGTGCCTCCCGAAATGTGCTGGAGACCATCTTAAACATTAGGATCACCTGGGGGTAAGGAGCAGAGTATTAGAAACACAAATTCCTGCATGTGTGTGCACATGGGCATGCACACACACACACATACACATACCCCACTGAATCAGAATGTCTTGGAAAGGCCATGGAATCTGCATTGTTAATAAATACTGTCCATTATCCTTACACACCAAAATCTGAGACTCCTGTCAAGTCAATGAAACTTTACTCCTCCTGTAAAAAAAACTTCTCTCTGAACTGTCACAACAAATGAAGGAACTAACAACCAGAACGTTTCATGAAATAAAAATATATGAAAGAGGTTAATTGGACAAAATATGATGAGTTCTTACTACTCCACACTGTACCTGGTATTCAACCTTGAGTATAGCACTCCCCACAATGTGGTGAGTATAGCACTCCCACTCAATGTGCACCATAATATATTTGGGGCATCTATTCCCCCTACTTGGCTATAAGCTAGTAGAGAATAGCATCAGTGTCTTACTTTATTTTCCTAGTGCCCCAAACAGTGTCAATTATATGTACTGAAATGAAGGAATAAAAGAATAAATTTTGCATCTGGTAAGTCAGCTTATTCAGATACATAAGCTACTTAAATAAACTCCATTTAACATTTCGAGAAGAGCAATATATAATATTTCATTGCATCTAAGATGCCATTGATTATAAGCCACATCATTATTTTATGTATTACCAAGAAAGAAAAACTCTGGAAAGTAAATGACACCACCATTGATTGTTAGATACATCCCAATTTCAAGGATGATAAAAATGCGAAAAAGTGTGAATCTTAGCATCCATGAAATAGGAAAATTATTATACGTACCCTGGTAGCCAGAAAGATAACCACACCTCCATGAAAGTGGTTTTCTTGACCGTGTCATCCATTTATTCCTGAGACATCGCATTACCATGCAAAGCAAGTAGGGTGCATACTTCACTTTAGGAACCACAGTCTGAGAAATGCTATAGAAAGACACTTTTCCCGTTGAATGCTGTCCAAAGCATATGCAACTCACTAGAAAATGTAGGTCTCAAAAGACCTTGATTCATTGATCATCCAAATAGGTCACTCATCTTTCCATCTAGCTTGCATTTGTTTAGGCCACAGAGCTCTACAATATGAGCCTTAAACTGTATTCAGAGTTTAAGTGGGAGTAATAAAAATAAGTGGGTGGGCCAGGTACTGAAGCCATCTATTTAAATGAATTTTAAACCTAATTAGGTGACTAATTGTGCATCAGAACTTAGTTGGTGTACAACATGTCATGTATTGTTAATGATGATTTATTCTAAAATTCTTCATTCAGACTGCTTTCTTCTCCATTTTTTGATGGTCAAATCACTAAAAAGCAGCTTCAATTTTGAGAATATTCTCTTTTTAATCATTCTCTACTAAATTTGCAGAAATTCAGAGACATCATAAAATAGAACCCAATGTTACAAAATGAAAAGTAAGAAAATGTGCTGTTTAAAGCCCTCCCTGGAGCCTTACATGTGGCACAAAATTGAAGCAATAAATTCTGGGCCACTTTTGCCCAACACAAAGTACTACACTGGTAATTATCAGTATTTCAACACAAAAGGAGCATTGTATGGTCTAAAACTTTATGTAGGCCTACAAAGTACAGCAGTAAATAAACTCTTCTAATATAATTTCCCAAAGTCAACTTTTGGACCCCGGGGACAAAGGCAGTAAGAAATTAAACCAAATGTTTTTTATTGAGCTGGTCCAACAAAGAGATGGAATTATGGTATCAAGGAAATAAAAACTAGGTAATTCATCTTTTGGGAAGTTCACATGAATCAGATCTGGGAGACAAAGTTTAGGAGCTTGGTCTCATCGGCCTTCTTTCTTGAAGTAGCTGATTTTACTGAGATGCAGCAGGTTTGAGGGGAGGGCGAGTTGATCTAACACATGAATACAGAGAGGACCCCCCTACCTTCCCGATTAGGGCCAGACTCTGCATTCAGGAAACAAAGGAGAGAATGTCAGAGCTGCTTCTTCCTCTTACTCTCCACTGTGATCTCCCTGCTTTTTCAGAGCCCTTGTAGTGAACTTTCCCTTCTCTTTATCAGCCTCTCTACCATCAACTAGTATTCTGCATTACAAAAGTAACATATAATCTTAAATGTGTAACTCTAGGCAACAATCTGGAAATCGAATTTTTATTCCAGCCCCACCACTGACCCCATTCTGTGGCCTTAGGCAAGCCCAATCCTTCTCTGAGCCTCACCTTTCTGATCTGTACAATGAGCATAATACCTCCTTCACAGAGTTAACATAAACATTAAAGATAGCATGAACATTAAAGATAACGTATCTGAACACCTAACTTGACGGCTGGCATATAGATGGAAACTCATCCCACAAGTATTTACTAAAAGACTATTCTGTGTCACTCAAACTGGGTTGGTTTCACAGGTGAGCTAAGATGGAATAGTGAACCAAACAGACTTCGTGCCTACCCTTTCAGGGCCTAAGGTCTAGTAGTGCGACAATTAAAAAGTCATGATAAATCATGTTAGTACTCTAATAACAGAATTCCAGGGAGTTTTGTGAGGCACTGTACTGGTAGGAAAAATTACCAAAAGACATATAAGCATTAGCCCGGCTAGCGAAGGGGAAAGATTGTTCCAGGCAGAGAAAACAGCTGAGAGAAGGCAATACTTATTTCAGGAAGTGAAAAAAGTTGCATTTATAAGGGATTGGCAGCTTCAATACGATGTGTGCAAGAAAAAAAGGACCCAAATAGGAAATAGAAATCTCTTAAGGAGTTTTGACTTTGCTGTAGATCAATGAAAAACAAATAAAAGGCTTTTACATCAAAGAGGGGCATGATCAGAATCGAATTCTAGAACCATCATTTTGCTTTAGTTTGGAAAATGGATAGTAATGAAGCAAGACAGAAGGCAAAGATTCCTCCTGGAAGAGAGTTAGGTCATTCCAGAAGGGAGTGGATGAAGATATGGCCTGGTAGGGACAACTGGGGATAGATGAAGATAGATATGTGAAATGAGAACAGAATAAAAAGATTGGTGAAGTTGGTGATTTATTTGGACACGTGTGAGGGAAAGGAGTAGGGAGTGGGCAGAAAGGAGTTGACAGAAATGAGGTCCAGGAATCAGGCTTTCAGAACCACATGAATGACAGGGAATTTCCCCGGGAAACCAGAGAAGCAGTTGAGAGAAAGGAAGGAGCAGGAGTTCGGTTTTAGATATTCTTAGAAATCCTACAATTTTTAGGATGCCACTTGGGAGGCATTAAGTTTGCCATGAGGAGACAACCAACTGGCGGTCAGTTGGCAGTTGGATACATGGGTACAGAGTTTAGGAGAGAGTTTTGGGCTGTGTCAACATTTTTTTTTTTAATGTGCTTTATTCATTCAGTCACAGTGGGTTCTTGTGAAAGATGATCTTTTGAACCTAACAGTTCAGTTCACACTTTCTCAGGTCACTGGGGTTCAAAAAAATAGCAAAATGCCGCTATAAGGGGGATGAAAAAAGCCTCTTCAAGAGTTTGCCAGCTCTGTTCCCAGGACACCTATAATTTTTCTGAAGAACGGCTTCCTGATCTCAGAAGGCAAAGACAGCAAACTACAAATGTTGTATAAAAAACTGATTTTGCTCAGTGGGGGTGCTATACATCTGCCATTTTCTCAAAACTTTTCTCCATCTAAGTTAGTCCAAAAGGGCCACCCCGATATATGACCTCAGCTGACCTATGGAAGGCTTGAATCAAATGCAGTCTGAGGGGAAGAAGTGAAACGTGGAGGGAGGCTCTCCATGCCGGGGATCTAAGGGAGAAGCCAGGTTCTCTGTGCTCAATAACGGAGCAGGTATACAGCACAGCAAGCTTCAGGGAATGTTCTGCTAAGAGCTCTTGCACAAATGAAACAACGTAAAAGACTGTGTGTTGATCAGCGCACAATTGCAAACAGAAACTGCAGCTTTCCCTACTCATTTACTACTCTGGAAAGCTCAGCTGGGCACTCTATAACCATGAACAATTTCTTTGCCAATTGCATCAGGCACTTAGGAAAATGTTTTTCATAAACATCCCAGTAACAGATTTTCCCCTGATGTTTGCCATGTCCTTTTGGGTTTAATCAATGCTTTGCCTTTGAAATTCATTTTCTGAGTTTCAGTCCATGAGCAGCACTTAAATTTAAAAGCAGCCTATAGTTCCCTTCTGAGAAAATGATCATGCTATGTTTCAGATGCTCATTAATGAAGGACAAAAAAATACCCCACATACAAAATCATTTAATTTCTCTGCTCGTTTACATCCAAATCTAGATTTTGTTGTATTCTTTATGAAGAATCCACCACCCACCTTGGGAATCATTTTTTTTTCCTTTGTACAAATCAAGAGTAGCTCATCAGTCACATCTAAAGTCTGTTTATATACAATAAGTGAGGATTATAATTTCTCTGACAAACACAACTTTATCTTTCCTCTACCTCCTCTATATGAAAAAGTATTTTTGCTAGACAATTTCCTCATGGTTGGGATATGCAGAAAATTGCTCACCTGGGGTGTCTTTATAAGAACTTCGTCTCCTCCTTTTCTTTAGAACACAATAATATGGATCTCTAGAAAAATATATAATTTCAACTCATGCCAAGTATAGAAAATGGGAATTTTAAAATATAATAATGACACGTTAGCCATAATAATAATGATGATGATGATGGCTTCACTTACTGAGGATGCCCTGTACAGCAGAACTTTGCCTAGTTCTTTGCTAAGAAGTTAACACACTTTTAAAAAGTTTTAACTTCAGGGGCGCCTGGGTGGCACAGCGGTTAAGCGTCTGCCTTTGGCTCAGGGCGTGATCCCGGCGTTATGGGATCAAGCCCCACATCAGGCTCCTCCGCTATGAGCCTGCTTCTTCCTCTCCCACTCCCCCTGCTTGTGTTCCCTCTCTCGCTGGCTGTCTCTATCTCTGTCGAAAAAATAAAATAAAATCTTTTAAAAAAAAAAGTTTTAACTCCATAAAAATGCTGAGATAGATATTTCTTTTCCTTGCCTCTTTCTCACCCCACTGGTGCCCCAGGGTGATGGGGATGGCTAAATACACAACATTCAGCACTTGACAGATGAGGTGACAGCATTTGATTAGTCACATGTACTCACAGCCTAGGGGAGGAGGACACCACGTGCCATAGAGGGCTACATGGGGGCTGTAATCAGAAACACAGTGAACCAGGGGTTACAGGATGGAGGCTTTGTAGTATCAAGAGGGTAGTTCCAATTGGCTCGTTTGAATACTCCTGCACATGGCAGGGAGCTAAATCCACAGGGATAAGGAGGCACTTAGTCCATTTGATAAGGAAGTATACATGGCTAGGTGGGAACCCTTATCTGTGGGAGCAGAAGAGGGGGAGGAACTTATGGTTGGGATACTTGAGGTGACTTCCAGTTTCACCAGATGTCAAGGCAGCACTTAACTTTAAACCTTCTTTTAGGCCTAAAACTATAATATTTTCTTCTCATTATCAGATGTAAGAACCTGAAATTTAGACAGGTTTAATAATGTTCTGGGGTGACACAGATGGCAAGGAGCACAGCCAAGATGTGAGCCTAGGTTTCTTGGCCTCCAGAGGTAAGGAAGTACTTATTTCTTTTCTTAAATGAATATTTTGTGTTATATTTTCAAACTTGCCCTACTTTTTGAGATACAATAGAATACTCTGTTTAAAAATCTAATCACCTTGACTTTAAAAGAGACAAACATCTAAATCCCACTTAGAAATTGTGGTAGCAGGGCACCTGGGTGGCTCAGTTGGTTAAGCTTCTGCCTTCGGCTCAGGTCATGATCTCAGTGTCCTGGGATCAAGTCCTGCATCAGGCTCCCCACTCAGCGGGGAGCCTGCTTCTCCCTCTCCCTCTGCCTGCTGCTCCCCCTGCTTGTACTCTCTCTGTGTCATATATGAAAGAAAGAAGAAAGAAAGAAAGAAAGAAAGAAAGAAAGAAAGAAAGAAAGAAAGAAAGAAAGAAAAGAAGAAGAAGAGGAAGAAAAAGGAAGGAAGGAAGGAAGGAAGGAAGGAAGGAAGGAAGGAAGGAAGGAAAAGAAATTGTGGTAGGAGGGTGCCTGGGTGGCTCAGTTGGTTAAGTATCTGCTTTTGGCCCAGGTCATGATCCAAGGTCCTGGGATAGAGCACCCCCACCCACCTTCCCATGTCAGGCTCCCTACTCAGTGGGGAGTCTGCTTCTCCCTCCCTCTCTGCCTGCCTCTCCCCTGCTTGTGTTTTCTCTCTGTCTCTCTCTCTGTCAAATAAATAAATAAAATCTTTAAAAAAAAAAAAAAGAGAGAGAGAGAAAGGAAAAATGTTAGGGGGAAAAAAAAAGAAATTGTGTTAGGCACAATTAATGGCCCCCTAAAGATGTCTTTGTCCTATCCCTGGAACCTGTGAATATGTTTCCTTTCATGACAAAAGGGATTTTGTAGATGTGATTAAGTTAAGGATCTTAGATGGAGGGAGATTATCCTGGATTATCCCAATGTGATCACATAAGGGCCCTTTATAAACCAAAAGGGAGACAGGAGAGTCAGAGAAGAAACGAGATGACAGAAGCTGAGGTCAAAGTCACACTGTCTCCTGGCTCAGGGATGAGCTAAGGAATGTGGGCAGCGTCCAGAAGCTGGAAAAGGCAAAACACCAGATTCTTCTAGAGCCTCCAGAAGGAACCAGCTCTGCAAACACCTTGACTCGAGCCCTGTGAGACCCAGTTCAGATGTTTTTTAAAAGATTAATTTATTTTAGAGAGACAAAGAGCAAGCACAAGCAGGAGGGGAAGAGGGATTCCACACTGAGTGCGGAGCCAGATGCGGGGCTCAATCCCACAGCCTTGAGATCATGCATGACCCGAGCCAAAACCAAGAGTTGGCTGCTCAACCAACTGTGCCACCCAGGCGCCCCCAGATTCTTTTTTGCAGTTCAGATTTTTTACCTCTAGAGCTGTAGGATTCTAACGCGTGTTGTTTTGAAGCCATAAATGTGAGTTACTTCATCACAGCTGCTCCAGGAAACTAAGCCAGCAATGGCAAACACGAATGTTTGTTTCAAACTTTGTTTTTATTTTCTCCCCACATCTGCAATTTCTTCCATGGACATTCTGATGTTCATGAACATTGGCCTCTGCTCCTGTGGCCTCCCACAGAGCCTTCCAATGTCCGTCTCTACTCAGCTTTCCCAAATCCTACCTCAACTCTAGCATCCTATTTCACCTCCGTTCTTCTTCTCAAGGATTGTTTTTCCCATTTTATTTCTGCTTTCTACTTCCTTTAATGTGAACCTCAGGCCTCCCTGCCTCCAATTTCTATTTGACTGATTCTTCCCGTGTTCTAGCTTCTGTCCACTTCTATGCTATTTCTCCCGTTCTGACCTACTAACATCATCTCTCAGGTAAGGACTCAGCTTAAATGTATTTCCTTATAAGTCTTTCTTATTCTCCAGACAAGGTCAGAACCTCATTTTATATGATCATATCAGTATTTGTAGCAGTTATAATTTACTGAATACTTTTATATTAAGGTCTACCTTAACCTAAGATTAGACGCAGTCTTTGTTCAAAATGGTTCGTGTCCTGTTTACAACTGTTATCTCTAACATTGGCACACAGTACACATTCAACAGATGTTGAAGTTATGAATAAATATGAAGTCCTGTTGGTAATTCCTGAAACTCAGAAGAAAGTACAATGATTCTTTATTCTAATTCTGAAAGGAAAATTTTCCCAATAATCAGAATAAAGAGGATATAGTATATATTAATCAAGAACAATATATGGAACATTTATATTTGCATTCAAAACATAGTCAACATTTATATGAGTATGTTCACACACACACATACATATGCACAAATAAAAATTTCATAGAGCCATTCTTTATAATGTTCTATAAAGGCTAAAATTTCAAATTAAAACACCATTGAGTACTACCAGTTCTATCAGCTGGGCCAATAAAATATGGTAGAATTTATATCATATTACAGATCTTGCTGAATCCAAGACTGACTTCCCATTAACACCAGCTTCATAGGTGTGCAACCTGAGAAGTGGCACAGGGCCCCATACTCAAAAAGGCCTCACGCCCAGTTTAATGCTCTGTGGCAACAATCTTGAAATTCTTATTATTATTCAACAAGGGCCCCAGGTTTTCATTTTGCACTAGAATCTGTAAATTATGTTGCCAGTGGGATGGATTCATTCCATGATAGGTTTTAATCTCAACCATCACTTACGGGGTTACAAAATATGAATAAAATGATGGCCTACGGATGATACAACTACCCAAACAAATATTTACAAACAATAACAAAATAATGTGACAAAGTCAGTAATGAAGATGAGTGGAAAGGACTATAGGAACACTCAGGGAGAAGTCAAGGATTCTGCCTGAGAGAATTGGGGAAGTCTTCTCAAAAGAGATCACATTTGAGCTTAGTCCTCAAAAGCCGAATAGGAATTCTCTAGTGGGGAAGGTCATTACTGATTAAAACTGCTTAATAAGTGGACAAAATGAATTATAGCATAATAATATTGTCACCTTCTACTTTCCCAGGTCAGAGGGTATCCAGTTTATTCATCACTCCCCAAGAACAGGTCCAAGGGTGCTTCCCCACAAGAACCTGGTTATGAAACAGACAGACTGCTTGCCTCTTTGCAGGTCAGAAAGACCTGGGTGGGTGGGGTAGGGAGAGAGTGATGAACAGTGATCACAGCACACAGAGGATCTGCTAGAGCATTTTAAGCACCCATAGTATCTCAGCCAGGGCATTCACCTGGGTCCTCTCCCCTTTTGGGAAACTTCATCAAGATCAGCCTGTTGGCTTTTTGGCATCCCTGTGCTAACTCTCTCTTTCTCCCCCTCTTTTCTCACTTACTCTTAATCCCAGGGTAATCCTTTCCTCTGCAGCCTTTCCCAGTGTCCTTCAAAGGAAAGTCTTCCCTCTCTCCTCAAAACCTATTCACTTTTTTCACATTATTTATTTATGGCATATTAAGCCTTAAGCCCAAATCATTAACAATTAAATAACCAGTTCTTTCCCCAGGGGGAAAGAAGGCTTAATATTTAAAACATTCCAGAAGATGAAAGATAATATTTGTTTCCTATCCTCCCGGTTCAGAGAAGTAAAGGAAAAAAAAACTGAAGAGTTGAGTCTACACATAAAAGAGTCTGCAAAAGGTCCATGGAGTACAGGGTAGGAGTTCGGGCTCAGTATCCTCAGGACAGGTCCCAGGGGCTCCTGGTTAGCTTCACTCAACATCAGCTAATTCCTATGGTTAAGATGGAAACATTGGCTCCACCTTCTCAGAACTCCTCTCTTTTCCCAAAGAAAAGCCCAAAGAAGGTCTGGTCATCTCTTGGAGATCTAGAAGTTGTGCTCTAAGGTCTGTAATGTCCACTTTTCTGTCCAAAGCTTTATCTCAGAGGAAATGGAAATGCCTAGACCTTGCTTAAAGAGATGTATAGAAATTTGTGATTCTGAGGAATTAGAACAACCAGGACCAGTAGCAGGACCCTCCATTTCTAAGCCATGTGACATCTCTTTCTTGGAACAAGGGAAGGAGTCCTCCTTTGGCTGAAAAGATGCCCACACCCAAACAGCATATTGTTGGATATCATTTTTATCCAATATTAGGGTCCCTCAACTTTTAACTCATTTTGATATCAGTGTTATACTAGCCTCACAAACCAATTTGGGAAGTGTTTCCTTTTTTTCTATTCTCTAGAAGAGTTTGTAGAAAATTCCCTTTCTTTTTAAATTATACATGGGTCTGAAGATACATCATTGTGAAAATGCCAGTTCTCCCTCAATTGATCTAAAGACTCAATGGAATCACAATAAAAATCCCAGTAGTATTGTGTGTGTGTGTGTGTGTGTGTGTGTGTGTGTGTGTGTGTGTAGAAACTGACAAGATGACTCTAAAATTTACCTGGAAAGAAGAAGGGCCAAGAATATTCAAAACGATCTTCAGGAACAAATCTGAGGGCTTATATTGTCAGGTACCAGGACTCACTATAAAACTATAATAATTAAGATAGTGTATAACTGATGCAAGAATAGAAAAACTGACCAAAAGTACAGACAGGAGAGGCGAGAACCAGACGCACACATACCCATTATATCAGCCTGCATCCAGGCCAGGATTTCTCACATTGCCTACATCCAATGCCTATGCCTTCTGTTCTCACGGAAGTTGGAGGGTCAGGGAAGGAGACACTAACCATTCCTTTTGATGCATTAGCATGTGTGGGAAAGTCAAAGCTTGCAGAGATACTTGAAAAACAAAGCAAAACACAAACAAAACAAGCCTGTCTAGTTGTAGACATGAAGAAGAAACTAGTGGAAGGTCTATCGCAAACTGTTGCCTGCCTATACCGTGTCTTCTGTGGGGGCACTGTCAAGCAATTGGTGGTCGCCTACGGCTGCTGTTGACCAGCCACGTAGCGATCAGGAAGAAAAGTTAGATAATGGAGACAGGAAGAATGAGGAAATGCTAGAACCCACCAGTACCTCTATGTCTGCCCCCGGACCTAGCTAAGAAAACCTCCAGAGTAATGGCCACTTCCTTATTTTCTCTTTCCAAATTTTGTTCAAGTTCCTCTATTAGCCAATGCTAATGGAAAAAACACTCAAAGGAGGAGATTCTGGGGAAGAGTTCTCAGCTTAACCAAGTTAACACAGAAGAGTGTGATATATAGAGTTACCTGATTTATAACAAATATAACACTGCAGTGTAATGAAAAAAGGATGCTCTTTTCAATAAATGTGCTTGGATTAGTCAGATATTCATATGGGAAAAATAAATCTTGATATCTATCTCAACAAATATAATCAATTTCAGATGGATTATAATGTTAAAGGTAAAACACAATTTTAAAAGGAAACATAGACCAATATTGGTCTTCATAAGCTTGAGGTAGGCAGAAATTTCTTAAACAGGAAACAAAAGCATTAATTATAAAGGGTAAGATAAAAATTTTATAAAACTGACATTAAAATTAATATTCACTACTCATCAAAAAATACCATTAAAAGAGTAAGAAGGCAAGCTAAAGAATGGGAAGAGATATATGCAATATATATGTTGGAACTCAGAGTCAGAATATTTAAAGGAATGCTACAAATAAATAAATAAGCAAACAAGTAAGAAAGCATAGAACCCAACAGAATAATGGACAAAAGATGCATAGACATCACAAGAGTATATCCAAATGGCCAATGTATTAGTTATTCATTGTATGTAACAAACTACCCCAAAACTTCATAGCATAAAACAACATATATGTATTATATCACATTTATTTATCTCACATACATTTATTTTGCCTGTGAGTCAAAAACCTGTGTAGTTAGTTGGGTCTTCCGACTCTGAGTCTCTCACAAGCCGGCAGTCATCTTAAACTAATGTCATTTCAAGATGAATCTCTTCCAAGTTTATTCCAGTTGGTGCTAGCAGCATTCACTTCCTACCTGACTGTTGGACTGAAGCTTGAGCTCCTCAGTTCTTAGTTATAAGTCTTCTCCATGTGACAGGTCACAACATAGCAGCTGGCTTCATCAGAGTAAGCAAGCAAGATGGCAAGAGTGCCAGCAAAACAGAAGTCACGGTCTTTACAACCTAATCTTAGAAGTAACATCCCATCACTTTTGACATATTCTAATGATCTGAAGCAAGTCACTAGGTCCAGAACATACACAGGGAAGGTGGTAGGTTACACAAAAGCATGACTATCGGGACAACTAGCACCCTCAAATACTGCTCATGGGAGTATAAACTGTAACAATCATCTTGGGAAATGGTTTGGTAGTATTTATTAAAGTTGAATATACTCATAACCTCTGACCCATCAATTCTACGTATATATGTGTTAATTCAAAGAAAGTAAAAAAAAAAGTTCGTAGCAACACTGACCATGATAGCCAAGGCAATTTAAGTCTCAATTATTAGTAAAATGTATAAATAAATTGTGTCATATTTGTACAATGAAAATCAGCACAACAATGAGAATGAGTAAGTTAACACTACATCCAACAATATGGATCAATCTCTCAAATGTAACTTGAATGATATAAGTTAGATACTCAAGGGAGAATACTGCACAATTCCATTTTTATAAAATGCAAGCCAAAGTAATCTATGGTATTAAAAGTCAGAATAGGTTACTCCTGGAGTAGTGACTGGAAGGGGGCACAGAGGGGTTTCTGGGGTTTTGTTCAATAACTTTCAGTAACTTCTCATCCCTTTCAGAACTCACTAAACTACAAGACCATGCATGGCCTGTCTCCTAACTCCCAGCTCCTTACCATCTCTGTCTTCATCTATTGTTCCCCTCACTCACTACTCCAGTGTCCTTGAACAGCCCAACATGCTTCTCCTTCAAGGCATTTTGTCTCATTGTTGTTATGCCTGGAAAATCCTTCTCCCAGATTTTGGGATGCCCTGCATACTCAGCTTTTCTCAGGATTTGTTCAAATGCAAGCTCATCAGAGAGGACTTACCCAATTACATAAAGTTATGTTGTCTTTAACCTACCTTTATTTTCACCATGCAGTTATCAATATCTGGTATATAATATATTTATTTGTCTAATATCTGTCCTCCTCTATGAGAATGTAAACTCCAGGAGCAGGGACTTTGTTTTTTGTTTTTTTATTGCTGTTTCCATGAAATCTAGAACACTGCCTTACATGTAGTAGCCACTCTTTAATTATTTGTTAAATGAATAAAGAGACCAGAATCCCCCTAAGGAGAAGAAGGAGGATCAGAAAAAAACTGAACCAGAATCACTACAGACAGGGACCAGGGAAAATCACGCACCACAGACAGGCCCCCCATTGGGCTACTGTTAGTAACCCATTTTCATTATCTCAAGACCAAGAGACATGGACGAAGTAATACCCACTTGATACGGGTGTAATATCCTACAAGTACATTACGAGAAAGATGGAAACAAGTATAAACATCAATACTTCTGGATGCCAGGAGTTTTCCCCATAAGATATAAATTCGAGTCTTGCATCAGGGTAGTTCTAGATTAGAGGGAAAGATACCACTCAAACTTCCTGAGTGCTTTTACATCAATAGAGTTCATTCCCTCTGATAGATGACTAATGTAAAGTTTCAGAGACATCTTTAAAAAAACTAACTTATGTAAACAGGGCACAATGAAATCAGCTACACAATCAGACTTTCAAGGAGCCTGTAGTATGCCCAAAAAAATTGTTTAATTGATTTTCATAGCCATTAGGGTAAGACTGCTATTTGTTCATATCTACTGTTAAGATTATAGCTTTAGTAGATGAACTGATCTACTGAAAGGGGCAGCTTTTAATCAGTTGCCACTATACTGGTCACAAGTAGAAATGATATGACAAATGTTGCCAAAGGACATTTAGTTCATATTTCTTTTTATTCCATGTTCCATTGTCTTAGGTCATTTGACTCAGAGATTTGTCTAGTTCATATAAGCAGCTCATATGCCCACATTAGTAGTCTTCCTTTATGCTTTTCATTATTTGTACTCTGTGTAAATGTTTTATCTTCTTCGCTGTCTCCATGGATTAACGACCATTTAAAACATTAAGCTGAAATGTGTTTTGTCTTGAGTTTTCAACTGCTAAAAGAATGGTGAACTCAATGTAATGTAAGTCAATATTTAACATGCATACATCCTATAATAACAATATTCAATCCAATATGGTTATTAGCACTTTAGGGTAGCATCTGTCTTCTAATTGCATTTTTAATGGTAGTTGGTCAAGCATTTCATCATCTGGGAGAACCTAAGAGATGGTGTAAATAGATATGTAGTAAATAGTACACATCAACATATTAGCTAATTACAAGTACCCCCATATAATCAGAAGGATATTGTACTTCAAATCTGACATTCGCACTTCTTTTCAGAAAATCAGAACGCTTATTTACGTGTGGCACAGAAAATTGTGCATTATCTGTAATCTAGCTGCTTACATGTATTTCAAGTAATGCCTAAGTGCATGTTTAATATAATCTTGTATTTACAAATCAAGAAAGATAACATGAAATGAAAGATTCATTTTCAGGCTAACATGTTAAATTCAAATAAACTTATAGATTAATTATATAAAAAAATAGCAAATGATTATCATTAGGAAAAAGTAAGGATGAAGAAGCTCCTATATAACCTGCATGGGAAAAATACATTGACCTTGTTTATTTTTCCTGTTCCAAATTATTGAACTTCTAAGGCTATTGACGGAAAATAATAAATACATGCAACTCAATTTGATCTTTCATTACTGAATCAATTTCAGTTTTAGGCCAGCAATTGCCCCAGATTAGAAAACTCATTTTTACAAAATTAACACAATATTGGGGCACCTGGGTGGCTTGGTCAGTTAAATGTCCAACTCTTGATTTCAGCTCAGGTCATGATCTCTGGGTCGTGGGATCGAGCCCTGCGATGGCCTCCACACTCAGCGTGCCGTCCACTTGAGGATTCTCTCTCTCTCTGCCTCTCCCCCATCAAATTAATTAATTAATTAAATCTTGAAAAAATTAACACAATATTGTTTTCCTGAAAAGTTCTTGTCTTTTCTCAAAACAAACTTATTTCTCATATTACCAACTTCTTTTTATGCTTTATATACTCATCATTATTTTATTTATTGAGAATCTAATATTTCCCATCTATTTTATTTTTTAAGCCTGTAATGGTCCTCATTTTTTTGTGCCATCATGGTATATAAAAACTGCCCAAATATGCTTATTTTAAGCCCCAGCAATGGAAGTATTCCTTGTTTCCAAATTGCTATTTTCTTCCTTTGTCTCACCTCACTACTGATGGGCCATGTTTGCCTCAATGATTCCAGGTGAGGAAATGCAGGCAAACTACTTAGGCTAATATGTACTAAAACAAAAATGAATAAACTAGTGAACCCGTCATTCCCTGTGTACCTGCTACTTAAAAAGCTAATGAAAGTTCATTCAAACACTGTAATTTGGTGGGCTTGCCAACAAAATGATAATGAAATTGGCAGGATATCAGGAATTTGAACAGACGCTATTCTCCAGCACAATGAAATCCCACAATATGCGTACGTTCCACCACTTCTGTCATTGCATGAAGGTGGCTCTGGACCCATATGCTCTCTTCGGAGGCCAAGTGTACTCCTATAACCAGAAAAAAAGCTCCAGGATAGAGTCTCAGGTATTAACAATGATCAGCCTTTAGTGGTAGAGTGTAGGGCTGTGGGCACGTGAGAGGGTGGAAACAGCATCTCCTCTGTAAAGAACAGTAGCAGCAGGGATCAAGAATGATCTCACCATTACTTTTTCCCACACCCAAGTCTTCACAAGAAGAAAGGAGTCACAGTTACTCTAATGCATCAGCATTATTATTCCATTGAACCATAATCATCTTCACCCAAAAACATTTACTGAGTTTTCTGTGCAAATCATTGGGTAGAAGAACATAAAAGAAAATAGAAATAGCATAGTCCTTACTAGTAAGATAAGGGTTAAAAGTAATTACAAGAGAATAAATGCATAAATAGCAGCATGAGATAAATGTACTATGTAGCCTGGGTATTATTAACTCACACACATTTTAGCAACAATGAGCCTTAGATATTCTTCAGTCGAGCCCCATTACTGAGTCACAGAGAGGTTAAGCGGGTTATCCAATGTTGCATGACTTAAAGCTGGCACCAAAACTCCTGGTATTGACAATAAGTGCTGAAATTAATTAAAGAAAGTAACTTCATCAATATAAAGCCAAAACAGGAAAAGAAATCACTGTTTCTCTTCAATACCTTCACCATTTTATGAGTCTGTGTTCATCCTGTGAAAACAACCTTCAACAGCGGCAAAATGAGCCCCTTGTTTTGCTGCTGTCAGGATTCATCATGACCAGCAGCAGGAAATCATAAGGTTTGAACATCCCATGACCCACTTTACTGATCAGAACATCCAGTTAGTGTGTGACAAGGTTCTGAAACAATCTGCCTCTGCTATTTATTCTTCATTTATTAAATGAGTTGGGAAAATTCACATATAAAGCTAAAAAATTATATGACTATTTTATTCAGCTTTGAAATGAGCAATCTTGTTTATGAGTAATATATTCTTATTTAAAGAAGGTACTATAGAAGGAAACAGCCAATTCTTAGAAAGCTAAAGAGAACAGGGATGTCATGCTGTAAGAATGTCACCAAAATATAAAGAAAGTCATTTTTCTTAGTGCCCATAGGGTAAACCAGGAAAAAAAAAAAAAAAGATACAAAGTAATTGCTCAGGTAAGTAAATGAAAATTACACTCACTGTTACAATACTATTGATTTTATTGCAATTAAAATCCCCAAGTATGTACACCACCTGAGGATCTTGAATGAAGGCTACCTTTTTGAAAACCTTAAGAAAGACACACACACACACACACACACACACACACACAATTACTGACATGTAAGAATGGTATTTATCTCCTCCAAAAGACAACAGGAACCAAATAGATCTTTGTTCATTAAGTAATGTTCAAAACTCATACATTATCAACATGGACAGTAGTGGCAGGCAGGTGTTAGAGAAATGAATAGAGAATGAAATCACAAAACACCCAGAAAAATAGGAGGTGCTAAAAATATGAGGTGATAAGAACTATCCAGCATGCTTTCCTAAAGGTAAATCTTTTCAGGAAGTGCTGTGGAAATTTTAAAAGATAATATAAGTCCAGTAAAGTGAATGACCAGGTACTAGCAAACCCCAAATGTGTTCGAAATTTGTGCCACATAAAGTCTTCCCAACTACAGAATCCCAGTGGAGATGGAGGCTGCTGGGAATGAAAGTGGAGGGTGTTGAGGACATCAAATTAGTAATAAGTAACAAAGTACCTTATTGACAAGTTTTGTATTCCATTAATTTAGCCAAGTACTTGGTTTATAGCTAATAGCAAATACATATTTTTTGCAGAAAATGAAAACAAATGGAGAAATCTACTTTCTAGACACAGAACCTAAACTAATGAGATAGTCAAGAGAAGACTGTAATGAATTTAGGGATAAGGAAGAACTGATCCACTAATACATAAAACTCCATATTAGGATCATGAATGTTNTTTTGTATTCCATTAATTTAGCCAAGTACTTGGTTTATAGCTAATAGCAAATACATATTTTTTGCAGAAAATGAAAACAAATGGAGAAATCTACTTTCTAGACACAGAACCTAAACTAATGAGATAGTCAAGAGAAGACTGTAATGAATTTAGGGATAAGGAAGAACTGATCCACTAATACATAAAACTCCATATTAGGATCATGAATGTTTAGAAGAGCAATTTGCTTGGGGAAGGGTTGGAAACAAGCTTTTCTTTTGTAGGGCACAACAGGGAAATTATTTTATGACTTTTGCTTGGGAATTTCCCTTTCTAATTATGCAAAAAAATTATATACTGTGAAGTTCAAGCAGTCTCACAAAGCTTTAGCTACATCTCAATTAAATAGCACAGGGAACTGCATAAGGAACCAGATAGAAATGACAAGTATGTGAGCAACTTTGATCAAGTTAAGATTTTTTTCCAAAGTGGAATTTAAAAAAATAAAGAAATGGAAAANTGAATTGCATAAGGAACCAGATAGAAATGACAAGTATGTGAGCAACTTTGATCAAGTTAAGATTTTTTTTCCAAAGTGGAATTTAAAAAAATAAAGAAATGGAAAAAATAATTCCGGTCTTTTACTGTTTTGTCTACTTAATGTGAACCTTACACCCAGCNGGAACTGCATAAGGAACCAGATAGAAATGACAAGTATGTGAGCAACTTTGATCAAGTTAAGATTTTTTTCCAAAGTGGAATTTAAAAAAATAAAGAAATGGAAAAAATAATTCCGGTCTTTTACTGTTTTGTCTACTTAATGTGAACCTTACACCCAGCTCATTAATTACATAAGACCCTCATTATTTGGGTGAAATATCATAGCTATGAGTTCTTGTCTGCCCAGCACATTTCTCATCTTCCTATAACTGGGAATAATAGGTCTTTCTTTTTTCAGGAGCCATTTCAAATCCATATAAATAAATAATGGTACCCTCTACTCTCCCAGCCAAAGTAGAAGCATTTGGCATAGTACTGCCTATCACCATACCCTATCCTCCCAGCCAGGAAGAAGCACGTGGCCTAAACAAGGTCTGTAAGAATCAGGAATTTTTCAGAATTAACCTGACACAAAGGGTCCTCAACCAACATGTGTTAAATGAATATCAGGCAACTGAATGAATAAGCTAGTGGGAATAAGTTAGACCTGTTTCTTTCATTTAGAATCATGATGCTGGGAGAATATAATCCTGCCCTGCTCCAGCCTTCGTTAATTTATTACAGGAAGCTCACTGATCAGTAGATGATAATGATGCTGAGATTAAAGGGAAGCAGAGACAAACATAAATAAGATATAAGTAAAGAGAGAATCATCATGATTCTTCCTTCTGGAAATTCTAATTTTGTGACTAATAAATTTTATTTTTCTTTGAGTCAATCCAAGTTTCTACCACTTGCCCAAGAAAGCAAACGACAAATACAATAATCTTTGGCAACACTTTAAAAGACCCCCAGGGTACCTAGCAGAAATGGGGGTGATCAGACAAGTAATCATTATAGATTTAAATAAAATATTCATTATAGATGTAAATAAAATTCAAAATTGTCATTGGAATAAGCAGAAAAATTTTGCTCACGGTGCACTTTCAATTCCCAGTCGCTTTCACATTAAGCCCAATAATATTACTTTAGGAAAAAAAATAGATACTATTAAGTTCATATATACCACATATCCTGCATAATATAGAAGATTCTAAAAGACTAGATGTTTACTGTTCCATTTTCGTGATTTAAGATTTTGATGCAGTATTAGAAACAGTTA
Source organism: Ailuropoda melanoleuca (assembly GCF_002007445.2). Lineage (NCBI taxonomy): Eukaryota > Metazoa > Chordata > Mammalia > Carnivora > Ursidae > Ailuropoda > Ailuropoda melanoleuca. The sequence continues at coordinate 70,410,907 of NC_048219.1, read as the reverse complement.
CAATTTATTAGCAACTCCCTCTTTCATTTCCTTTTTTCTGATGGCTTTGGAAGACTATTTTAAATTTGCCATCAACTGATGAGTTTCATCGATGGTTATTAAATTTCAGAATCATAAGCTCAGATTCCCATAAGGCCACAAAAAAAAACTATTCTTTAGTGAGCTTAAAAGTGTCTTAAGGGGCGCCTGGCTAGCTCAGTTGGTAGAGCATGTAACTCTTGATTTTGGGGTTATAAATTCAAGTCCCATGTTAGGTGTAGAGATTACTTAAAAATAAAATCTTAAAAAAAAAAAGTGCCTTACACTGTAATTCTGGTGAAACTAATTCCCCTCATCAGCCTTTGAGAATCAAGCCACAACTGTAAATTATTCCTCACAGTATAGAAGACGAATAAGAAAAAAGAAAAACCTCAACTGTTAATTCAACATTCACCTGATAAATATTTATGGAGTATTCACCAGGATGGAAGTATTGTTCTAGGTGCTAGAGGTTAAAACCATGAAGGCAGAAGGAATTGTGATATTATTATAACCCTGATATTATAGTTGGAGACAGAGATAATCAAGTAAATAAATTAATGAGATAATTTCAGATAGAGATAACAAAATAGGCATAAAATTCAAAAGGTACTGCATTAGAAAATGGCCAGGTTCAGGAAATCCACTCTGGGGAGATGATGCTTTAACTGAGATCTGAATGAAAGTTACCAGACATATGAAAACCTGTGAGACCAGCATTCTAAGCAGAAGGAACTGATGTGTAAATGCTCTGAAGAGGTGGTATATTTGAAATTTAAGAAAAGTAGATGGATATCTACCGTGGCTGGAGTGTGGGGAGCCAGACGGATTATAGCAGGTGATGAGGTCAGAGAGCTCTGTGGGCACGGATTAGTTAGGGAAACCATTAAGAAGTTTCAGACAGGGGAATGACACCATCTAACTTCCCTTTCAGAAAGGTCAATGGTAGGGTGAACTGTAGGTCTCAAGATTAGAATTGCAAACATCAATAGGAAGCTATTATGATAGTCCAGGGGAGACATGATGGTGGCTTGAGTTAAGGGGTTGAAACGAAGAGAAGTGGAATAATAGCACAGGGTCCTTTTGGAAGTAGAGACGAGGATTTTTAAGGGGTGGGTGAGGGAAAAGAAGAATCAAGGAACCTCATAACTGCATCTGATAATGAAACTTGAAGAATGTGACTCTAATTAACATGGTGAACTTACCAAATCTCCAAGTTAAACTAAATTGTTAAATTTACTCTCATTTTCAGGATACTTAATTCATAAAGTAGAAATGACTGAGCCAACCAATATAATTAAGAATGTGATTTATGATATGATCAAATTTCCTTTGCAGGAAAAATAACCACCTTTAAAAGAGGTACATTATTAGAGTGAAGATGACAATGGGAGTTTGAATATTTCAGGTCCTTAAATTGACATTACCCAATCTTATACAGAAATCTCCTTATGAATTCCTTTAGACCTTCTCTCTGTATCACTTAATATGATCTTAAATTCTTACCTCTCATTTTCGAGTTCAGGATTTATACCTTCTCAAATTGTAAGCTTACTCTTCTTTACACCCTCTCCATCACTTAACACATTTTTTCCCCTCACCATAATGGCTCAATAAACATTTTTCAGTATATAAATCGCTTCTTCTCAGAGAAATGTCTCCCCCATCTTCCTTTTTTCATAGTTTACCATTCTTCCAGTACAATTAAGCCGCGGGTCCTCCACAAACCTCGTCGGCTGCCTCTTTCAGTCCTTACAGAGCATTACATTCTCACAACTTGCACATTTGTTCCTCACTCTTGTCTTAGCACTGTAGTTGCTGGGTCACACTGGCAAGGAAATCAGTCCCTCCATCATTAATGGGACTTCATGTCCCATTTTGTAATAGTGAACATCTCAACTAACAAAAAGAATCTCAATGTTGTACTCCCCTGGGCAAACACTGAAATCCCTTTGTAGATTTTGAATATTTTACTCTCCTGAACAAAACTATTGCCCTTTAACATATCCTTAATGTTTCACTAGACAACAATTGTGACCAGTATGGCATTTCAAATACTGTATTTCAAATTCAGAGTTTCAATGGTATTCCTTTGAAATAGCCTAAAGCTCACTAAGTAATGATAGAATCCACTTTCCCTCTGCTACTGGCCATTCATCACATCTCATCTCCCCTACCGGAGAGCATGAAAAATCTCCCTTCCTGCAGACCACAAGACAAATATGAAAGAAAGCCTTTTATACTCAAGTGTAAAAGGAAGACTAATTTTGATGCATTTAAGAAATATGGTATGGAGTTTCCCAAAGCCAAGCTGGTGGATATCCTCCTTCCTTCTTGCAATGAATTATCAAGAGCAAAATCTTTTTAAATTTTGAGGCTGTGGCTTTTCTCACAATATCTCATCTTCCCTACTATACACTAAGCTCCTAGACCAGTGCTAATAACCACCACAAAGTATTCGCAAAATATTTGTTTAATAAATTACTGCATACACTTAATTAACAAACAAATCAATGAATGAATAAATGAATAGCGGCTTTGATGGCTAAGATTGGACTTCGAGGGCGGTCTCATTTGGGCCAATTTTTTTTAAACTTTCAATCCAGTCAGATTTGCATTAGAAAGTCTCCTTTGTGCAAACACCCCAGGGCAACTGTGCAAAGTCACTTTGAAAGTAAATGCCATCAAATATTAATAAGATAAGCCAAGGGAAATAAGCTTGTAGTTTATCCCAGATAAAAGCATTTTTTCTTCCCTGAAGTATGAATACACACAGGAATTTAAAGCTCCCTTCTAGACACCAGACAGAGGCATGCGGGTGGCAAAGCTAACTAGGAACAGCGGAGTGAGTGGAGCATATTGGTAAAATTAAAAGAATGGAATACCCCCAAAAACCTGCTGTTTTTCCCATTAGATTTTCTTCCCGGAACATACTTATATCCATATCTAATCTAAGGGGGAAATAAATTTAAAGTTGTATTTTAGCAATCTACAATCCCACTATCATTTTCTAAAATAACTAAAGCAGTCCAGGATCTCTAGGGTCTAGAAAGACTTCACATAATCCCACCAAACAAGAAACATAAAGGACGTTAGGCTCACAACACAACAGCAAGCCTGGCTGGGAATGGAAGGAAAAAGGTTCCACAAGGTCCCCACCCAAATGACAGTTTTCCAGTGAATCGTGAAAAGTATTTAGTCGAATCAAGGAAGTACATACCGAAAAAAGAGCCAATCTGTCATTTAAAGAGGGCCGTCTGTCCGAGATGCTCCCCACAGCACCTTTCTGGTACTCAGGGGAGAGCCATCCCCAGTTCTAGGGCTGCTCTCACTTGTGGACTGTGGACGGATGATAGTCAGAAGAGCACTGGATTAAACATCCAAAGACCTGAATTCTCATTCTAGCTCTGCAACTCATTCGCCAGCTGACTTCAGTCAAACCGTTCACTGCTCTAGGCCTTACTTTCCTTACCTAGAGTAAAAACACTGATACCAACCTCCTGAGACTGCGTGCATGTATGTAAGGCAGAAGCACCGTAAGCTGCAGCCTAGACAGTGTGTTGCAATAGGCCCTCTGCCACCAAACCTCTCTCCCACATGCTTAGACAAATGATGTACATATATTTAAAAAAAAAAAAAACAAAACAAAAACTTACAAGTAAATTTGTGAACTTTAAAGTCCAGGAAGACCCGGAGCAGCTAGGAGTTCTGCAGCGGCGGTGGCGGACGCGGCTGAAGCTAGGAGAACCAAAGGCGACCTGGGCCTGGCCGCCCCGCAGGCGGCTGTGTGAGCTGCAGACCCTCCGCCCGGGCATGGACACCCTGGACTACCTGCCCAGCAGCCGCATCTTCCCAGTGATGAGCAAACGCACGCCCCAGTCGATGCCGAGGAAGAGCTTCTGGCCCTTGTGTGGGCCATGCACAGCAACGAGTCCAACAGCACGGCCTTGGTCAGGCTTGCCCGCAGCTCGCAAACCTGCAGAGCCACGAAGGAGATGCACGGCCGTGCCTCAGCCCCAAGGTCAGCAGGCCCATCAGGGTGCGTGTCGCTGGGCTGGTGTGCCCATGGCGGTGGTAGTGGCAGGAAGATGGATCTCTCCCGCCTCCGTTCAGCAGTGCGTGCTGGGGTAGGGGTGGTACCTTCGCTCCTGGGGCGGGCTAGAGAACACCTGGCAGTCTGGGTGCGGGAGGAGGGAAGATGGCGCTGTGAGAGGGTTTCTCCAGCACGCCCAGGCGCAAGGCTGCACCGGGGTGCAGAATTTGGGGGATCCGGAGGGAACATCACTCCCTGCTCAGACCTGGCAGCCTGGCAACTCTGGCTGCAGAGCTGCAGTGGCTGGGCTTCGCCCCATTCCCGTCGTCACTAACCCGGCTCTCCAGATCGATTCATAATCCAGCTGTGACCCGGGCCTATTTTGAGGACTTCTCTGGCCCTTCTTTCTCAGTCCCGCGATTTACCCATGTATAAAAACATCATACTGTTTTTCCTCAGGTTTGTGTGGCGTTTAACAACTTGATAAACGTACATTAACTACGGAACCTGGCGTTCGACATTTTCCCAGTACCAAAGTGTGTGTGTGTGTGTGTATATATGTGTGTATATATATATATATATAATATTTAAGTGCAGGTGATTAAAACTGCTACTAGTGAAAACAAAAACTTTAAATTCCAGGAAACGTATGACAGTGACTAATTAATAATATGGTGTAGGTATTCCATTTCCTCCAAATATATCCATGGTAGCCCCTACCCTGGCAGAGAGCTCGGGTATAGAATGAACAAAGTGGACCTACCACTTGTGGATGAAAGAAAATTGTGCACTGGGCCAGAAAGAAAATATTAAAATCAATCTGAGAAAGAATGTCAAAAATCAAGCTGGGATACTGAGTCTCAAATTGTTCAGCTGGGTAGCATTTAGGATGTTAATCGTGTGAGAGAAGATTGGAGACCACAACGCTGCCATTGGTACCTCCTGGCCACTAGAGGGAGCCAGCAATGCCCTGCTGTATAAAGGAAAACCACTTGTTTCAAAGTCTGTCTTTTGGAACGGCAGGAATTATTTTGATTTTACAGAGCCGCAGGAATCCTTGTCATCAAATTATTCCTCTGCAATATGTAAGGACAGGATGGCAATTCTATTCACTGGAAAGAAACATAATACAGAACACAAATTCAAGAATTAGAAATCAGGGGCGCCTGGATGGCTGAGCCCTTAAGCGTAAGCGTCTGTCATGATTCCAGGGTCCCGGGATCCAGCCGCATGTGTTGCCCCACATGGAGCCCCATATCAGGCTCCCTGCTCCTCCCTCCGCTTCTGCCCCTCCCTGCTTGTGCTTTCTCATGCTCTCTCTCAAATAAATAAAATTTTAAAAATCTTTTTAAAAAATTAGAAATCTGATATGCTGAATATAACTACCCTTAATAACTCATTTGCTAATCAATGCACTGAAATAGAGCAAGNCCTGCTTGTGCTTTCTCATGCTCTCTCTCAAATAAATAAAATTTTAAAAATCTTTTTAAAAAATCAGAAATCTGATATGCTGAATATAACTACCCTTAATAACTCATTTGCTAATCAATGCACTGAAATAGAGCAAGCACTCTAGGATGATGTCTTGGGGTAATGCACATATTTATTTTTAAACTTGATATCCTATAATTATTTATTCCCATGTGTCTCAGACATGTGCCAAAGATCTTGAATATGCTTTTGTTTTTGTCCCAGCTGGTAGGTCCAGAACCCAATATGGACTGCTATAATGCATACTTTTCTTTTTCTCTGTGTGTAAGTGTATGTGTATATCCACTATATACTATTTCATACGTGCAAAAGTAAATAATATATATGTAAATACTGAAGCATATTAATAGAAAAAATAAACTAGAACATACCTTTAAACTGTTGGGTTCTTCACAAACCAAATTACCTGCCCATCCATATTGATCACTTCACTGCTTTTTAAAAACTAGTTTTCATCACACATGCGTACACTTAACTATATATTTTAGATNCTTCTTCACAAACCAAATTACCTGCCCATCCATACTGATTCACTGCTGTGAATATTGCATTGATCACTTCACTGCTTTTTAAAAACTAGTTTTCATCACACATGCGTACACTTAACTATATATTTTAGATTTCTTATTCTGGAGTTTTATTAAAATTATACTGTATATAGCTTTGTGATTTCTTTTTATCTTCAACAATATGTTTGAATGATTCATCCATTTGTTCCATGTGTCATTCATTCTCACTGCTCAATAATATTCCATGGTAAAGTATACTACACTATTTAATTGTATCTCCTTATTGGACATTTGGACTGTTTCCACTTTTTGCTCTTATAATCAGTTAACAATACTACTATGAATATTCTTGCTTAAGCCTCTTGGGACATGAGGCAAGAGTTTCTCGAGGTCATACACCTAGGAAGACGATTTCTGGATCATAGGTTGTATGCATCTTCAACTTTCAAGAAAATACTAAATTGTNATCAGTTAACAATACTACTATGAATATTCTTGCTTAAGCCTCTTGGGACATGAGGCAAGAGTTTCTCGAGGTCATACACCTAGGAAGACGATTTCTGGATCATAGGTTGTATGCATCTTCAACTTTCAAGAAAATACTAAATTGTATCCAAATTTGTGATTCCACTTTATACTTCTACTAACAATGTGTGAGTCTTCTCGTTGCTCCACATTCCTATCCAGGCTGGCATTTTCAGACTTCTTAATTCTCCCAGTTAAATGGTTCTAAACAGTTCCTTGATGAAGTCGTAATTTGCATAATGACGATGAACTTTTCAAAAGCTTATTGACCATTTTTATTTCTCCTTTCTGAAAATGCCTGTTCACATTCTTTGTCCAGTTCTCTATTGAGTCGTTTGTTATTTCTTTAATGATTTGCAGGAGTTTTTTTCATATTCTTTATTCTAATCTTTTATCTGTCATATGTGTTGAAAATAAATACTCCCAGAATCTGGCTTAGTCTTTTCACTTTTTTCTTTTTATGAGATGTGGGATTTTTTTGTTTGGGGAGGTTTTTTTAGAGACAGAGTAAGAGAGGAGCGGGCAATGGCAGAGGGAGAGGGAGAGAGAGAGAATCTTAAGTAGGCTCCATTCTTAGCATGGAGCTCAATCTATGACCCTGAGATCATGACCTGAGCCAAAATCAAGAGTTGGTCACTTAACCAAGTGAGCCATCCAGGTACCCCTCACTTTCTTCATAGGTCTTTTGATGTCAGGGGAACTGTTAATGTAATCCTTTACTATCTTTTTTTTAATGGTCATTAATTAAAACAGTCTGGTTTTTATTTTGATTTTTTAAATAGTCTATTTTTAATTAATTAAAATACTCTGTTTTTTTCCTAAAGTTTTTCTAGTTTTCTCTTTTACATTGAAGTACTTCATCAATCTAGAATTGATGTTGGAGTAGGGAGTAAGGTCAGGATGGATTTTTTTTTCTCATGTATTAACCATTTGTCCCAGCATCACTTGTTTCTAATGGTCTACATCATCCTTCTCTCATATCTTTTCATTACATTTTCTCTTTCATCCTGATATATAAAAATTCAATTACATTTTTAAAATGGGTTTTATGTCCAGCCACCTAGCTAAATACTCTTATTAATCCTAATATATTTTCCATGAATTACTTAAGGCTTCCATATTGACAATCATATCATCTATATAATTACTTGTGCATGTTTTTTCTATTATATGCTGAGTAAAGTGCCCCCCAGAGATGTCAACATCCAAATCCCCAGAACCTGTTAATATGCTACCTTGTATTGTAAGAGGGACTGTGCAGATGCAATTAAATGAAAGACCTTGAGATGGAGAGATTATCCTGGTGAGCTCAAATAATCATCAGTGTCCTGATCAAGAAGGCAGAGAGAGATTGTATTATGGTAGTAGATGTAACAAAGAAAGCAAGATTTTGTAGTGATGTCAGGGAGGGGTCATGAGCAAAGAAATGTAGGTTTCTAAAAGATACAGACGTACTGAAGAGAAAGGCCATAAGCACCCCAATGTTCATAGAAGCATTGTCCACAATAGCTAAATTGTGGAAGGAGCCAAGATGCCCTTCAACAGACGAATGGATAAAGAAGATGTGGTTCATATATACAATGGCATATTACTCAACCATCAGAAAGAACGATTACCCAACATTTGCAGCAACATGGACGGGACTGGAGGAGATTATGCTAAGTGAAATAAACCAAGCAGAGAAAGACAATTNGATTGGGATGGACCAGTGATGAGTATTAAGGAGGGCACATATTGCATGGAGCACTGGGGATTATCCGCAAACAATGAATCATGGAACACTGCATCAAAAACTAAGAATGTACTGTATGGTGACTAACATAACATAATAAAAAATTTAAAAAAAAAAAAGAAATGCAGGTGTCTAGAAGCTGAGAAAGACAAGGAAACAGATCCCCCCCAGACGCATCTTGGGGTAATGCACATACTGAGACTCTCTCTTCCTCTCCTTCTGCCCTTACCCCCACCCCCGCACTCTTTCACACACTCCTTCCAGAAGGATCCAGCCTGCCAACACCTTAACTTTAGCCCAGTAAGATTGATTTTGTACTTCAGACCTCCAGAACTATAAGATAATAAGTTATCGTTGTTTTAAGCTACTACATCTGTGGTAATTTGTTAAAGCAGCCACAGAAAACTAACACACTTCCCAACCTTTTTTATTTCTTTCTCTTGCCTTAACATTTTGTCTAAAGATTCTAACAAAATGTTTTTTTCTGACTGCATGCTTCTCTTTTAGATTCTTAAATATGATAGGAAGAAAGACTTTAATACTCTCGACATTTTCAGATTATTAATGATAAGAAATTTCCAAAAAAGTATCCAAATTCTTTCTAAAAGTTTAATTAAAGCCGAGACGTTATTTCAAATATTCCAGGGACACAGTTTTTAATGAGAGTTGCTTAATTCTCATGGCTATAATAATGCTCTGATTTATATATATTCTTTATGCATTTATTTATAAGCAATTGATATCTTTATCTCTGAAAAGGTCTAAAGTTATCAAAATTGTTACAATAGGAAGATTAAAAATAAAAAAAGAGCATAGCATTCCAAGGAGGAAAGAAAAATAGATGTACCAGGTGCCTGAAATGAGTAGTGAGTACAGTGGGAGTTCTGAAAACACTGTCACGTTGGAGAACTTAATTTGCAAGTTAGAGACTGAGTTGCCCATCAGCCAAATATGAGTATAGCTTTATAGGTGTATAAATAGCCATAATTTTTTTTAAGATTTATTTATTTATTTATTTGAGAGAGAGAGAGAGGGAGTGTGTGAAAGAGTGCAGGGGTGGGGGGGGAGGGCAGAAGGAGAGGAAGAGAGAGTCCCAAGCAGACGTAATGCTAAGCATGGAGCCCGAGGCAGGGATGGATCTTATGACCTGGAGATCAGGACCTGAGCTGAAACCAAAAGTCGGTCGCTTAACTGACTGAGCCACCCAGGCGCCCCATAGCCATAATTATTAATAGTAATATGGTATCATGAAGAAGTGGGAATCAACTGTAACTGACACCATGTTCAATGAAATTTGGAGAATTCCATTGAAATGTAGCCTTTATCACATGGTTATAGTGTAATAATTTCAGTATGTAGGTCTGATCACTTATTCATCGAATACAGAGCTTTTAGTTTTAAATATTTAACAGAAAGATGGAAGGGAAAGCTGTAGTTCACTTTTGTGCTTTTATGACTTCTAACACCATAATTATCTTCTTCCTGAGGAAAATAATTATATATTATTTTTCCATGATTGAGATAAATACATTGAATCTATTGGTTCTCTCTAGCAAGAACTGAATAATTGATGGATTGTAAATTCTGATCTACAGAAGTTTTCTGATAAACCAATAAAATTAAAAAAGAAGGAGTGGTACTCCCTACTTCCTCAGCAGGGACTAATAATCATAAAGTTATAAACTCAGACTCTAAAGTGGAGTGCCCTAAAATCTGGGTAGATTTTGTTAAACTGTCTCAGATTTCTTGTAATTCCTTTTGCCTTTCCTAGTCTAGTCTTCTGTGATAAGAACTGACTTCTTTGGTTTTTATAGCCATTAGTTTAGTTCATTCATATTTTGGAGATACACACCCTTGGCTCCCAATCCATTACTTGCTTTCCTCATAAGCTGTACCTTTTTTCTACTGACTTATTCCTGAAGAGCCAGCTCATTCCACTGGGCTTCTTTCTGTAAAAGAAAACATGTTGATGTTGAAAGTTTATTTCCCTCAGCAAGTCTTCCTGTGTATTGACCACATGCTGCTTTAACCTCACTACAGCTAGCTCTCTCCCACACCAACTTATACTGTGATGCATAAAATCAAAAAAGAAGAAAGGACACACAATGTTTTCACCTTGAAATGTACCACTTATCCCTTTCTCAGGATTGGATGTAGCATCATCAGTGGGAAGAGTCAAGAAATCTTTTCATTAACCTGATACAGATTAAGGAAAACACTCTCCCCAGTTTGATCTGTTGGCTCAATCTGACTTTGGAGGCCCAGATCTGGTGATCAAATCAAAATGAAAAATAGGAGGTAAAGATATAACTGCTTAGACTGAGCTCTGGTATACGCCTTAGAAAAGCATAATAATAACAATAATAATTAACAACTACTTATAATCTAATATGAACCAGACATTTAGAACATTTCATATATGTTTTATATACTTATTCACGCAATCCTCCTAACAATTTTGTGAGTTGGGTACCTATAAAAAATTGAGGAACACAGAGATGAAATAAAAAGCCCAAAGTCACACAACTATAAATTATTCTGGCTCTTGAAAGTTCCTGAGGTTTTCATATTATTCAGTTAGCTCACCAGGAAAGGAGACTAGACAGAGATTCATGTAGAACCATAAATGGAAATTGACGACCAATTCTCCTAATCCCGCAGTGGTAGTTAAGAGTCTGAATGGAACCCGCATCCAGTGAAGGGAACTTGCAGGGTAGTGTAGTATGCTCTAAGAGGAACACAAGAGAACGATAATACATGGTTTCTACCAGCCCACGTTTTATATTCTAAAGGTAAACTTAGATATTCATATGAAACAATTAAAGAGTAATTCAACCCAATATATATTTATTCCAGTCAATGCAATAGACAGTTGCTTGAGCTGGCTCAGTTTTACAAACTGACTAAAGATGACAAAATCAGGGTCTGCTTTCAAAAAGAAGAAAGATGAAGGAGGCATGGGATCTGTTTGGAGGATCTCAAGGTTTGGTAGAGGGAAAAGCAGGCTTGTAAATCATCCATTAAAATTTCAGTGTGGTCAGTGCACTCAGGCACTAGGTGCCTAAGAAGTTGTGACTGGCATTTTCTAGAAGACCAAGGAATTCTTGCAGGGAAGATAATGCTTAAGCTAAACCTTAAAGGATACATCTTTAATATTCTATAAACGGAACATTTCTCATTTGAAAACATATTTTCTTTCTTAAACAAAACCATTGATTCTATTTGGCATTTCCCTGGTACATCATAGATATGCAAACCTGAGAGTGTAGCCCATTCATAGACACAATTAAACTTTCTATGTTGCAAATCAGTCTAACTCGGAGCATGGCATTTGGAAAATCAATTTAGTGAAAGGCCAGCTGCCAGGGCAATGGACACATGTGTCTTCACATCAGTAGCTTTCTGCTGGCTAATACAAAAGCTATGTCAGTGACTAGATCAATGCCATTAATAAAGAGAGTTTCCAGGTTTAATCCATTGTAATACCTTATTTTCACACATTTAGAGAATGTAAGGATTTAGAAATAGATTGGCTCTTGTCATTATATTTTTGAAATAAGATCAAGATCCAATATTTTGACATATTTATCAGTAGTGCTCCACTTCAGATGCATTCATTCTGTCATTATATCCTTACTGAACACCCACTCAGAGCCAAATACTGTTCTGGTCATAAAGTATAACAGCAGTTCACAAGGCGAAAGACCAACAATAGCTACGTAAGACATGAATAAATAAACTAAATTTAGGTAAGAATTAGAAGTTAGATAAGTGCCATGAAGAAGATAAATAAAACAGGGTGGTAGGCTAGGGAATGAATTGAAGGCTGTAAGGAAAACTATTTTAGCTAGGATGGCCGCAAAAGCCCTCTCCGAAAATATGACATTTTTTCCTAAGACTAGAATGATGAAAAAATACCAACTATGAAAGATCTAGTAAAGAAAATTTCAGGCAGTGGGAACAGCAAGTATAAAGCCTCAGAGACAGAGGTAATCTTGGAGTACTTGAGGAACAAAAGGAAAACCAGAGTGGCTGGAGAATAGTGGAAAAGAATGAGAATAGCTAGAGATGAGGCTAGGGATGACAGAAGGTCTTGGAAAATTAGGTAAGAAGTTTGGACTTTCTTTGAATTGGCATAGAATGCATTGGGAGGTATAAGCAAGATAATGACACAATTAGATTTAAACTTTTAAAAAACTGTTCTAGTTACTGTGACGAAAATTGAACATATGAGGAAAGAATGAAAGCAGGAAAATCATTTAAGAGGCAACTACGGTTGGGCTAATAAGACATGACAGTGGGTCAGAATAGAGTTACAGGAGCTTGTGACATGATCACATTCATGATGCATTTTGCAAGTAGAGCTAGCAACACACTTGTAAATTGGATTTTGGCTTGGGAGATGATAACGATAAGGTGCAGAAAGGAACCAAAAAAGAATTGGAAGAGACAAAAATAGAGTTATCTTTTACCATGTTAAATTTGTAATGCCTATTGCATATCTGAGTGAAGATACTAAATAAGCTTCTAGGTACACATTTCTAGAATTCAGAGGAAAGATATAGGAGGCGCCTGGGTGGCGCAGTCGTTAAGCGTCTGCCTTCAGCTCAGGGCGTGATCCCGGCGTTATGGGATCGAGCCCCACATGGCTCCTCCGCTGGGAGCCTGCTTCTTCCTCTCCC
>NC_048219.1:70391313-70397834 GCF_002007445.2 Ailuropoda melanoleuca | reverse complement strand
AAAAAAAAAAAAAAAGAGAGAAAGAAATAGGAAAGGGGATTGATATTTGGGAGTTATCATCATATAGACAGTATTTGAATCCAGGGAAAACAGTAAAAGGAAAAGGGGTACAGAGAGAGAGAGAGTCCTGTGGTCCCTAGCATTTAAGGATATGTAGAGGAGAAGGAGAAAGCAGGAGAAATTGAGAAAGAACATCAGTGAGACAGCAAGAAACCAAGTAAATATGGTATCATGAAGGCCTAGAGAATGATTTCAAAAAGGAGCATTTTGTTAATGGTTGCTGTGAGGTCAAGAAAGATGAGGACAGATAATTAAAGCTGTGATGTGGTGAATTACAGGGCCCTGGTGACCTGATAGGAACATTTCAGAAGTTTGGTGGCAATGAAAACTCAATTTAGTAGAATATGTTAACTAGCTATTGCCATGTAACAACCACCACAGAACTCAATGGCTTAAAAGAACAACTTTATTATTATTTCTCACAAGTTTATGGAACGACTGGATAGTTCTGTTAATCTGAACCAGTCTCAGCTTATCTCATCTAGATTAGCTCATGTAACTATAATTAACCAGTGGGTATCCTAGGGGTTAGTTGCCCTAGAATAGCCTCAGCTGGAGTAATGACTCATCACTCCTTTGCAGTCTCTCAACCTCCTAAAGGACAGTACTGGCTCGTTTTTAGAATGGTGGCAGGGTTCCAGGTAAAAGGGCAGAAAGGCACAAGGTATCCTGAAAATTTGACTGAAAATTGGCACTCCATTACCTCCCCCACATCCTTTTGGCAAAAGCAAGTCCAAGTCCATCCCAGAATCAGAGTAGGTGAAGACAAGGAAGTTAGAGACCAAAGGACATGGATACAGGGAAGCTATTAATTAGAGCCCACAATGCCATTAAGTTACTATGCATAGCAAGAGGGTTGAGAAGAAAATAGGAGTGTTTATAGAGACAATCATAACAGTTTTGAAGAATTTTGGTGTAAAAAGGAACAGATAGATGGGTACCAAACCAAAGATGATATGGAGTCGACGATACTACTTTGTTTGTCTACTAAGTTTTTGTTTTTTAAGATGGGACATGAAAGAGTGTGCTCATAGGCTGATTGAAATAATTCAAAAGAGTAGGAGTTAGGAGAGAAAAGAATAGTTGTAACAAAGTCCACGAGTAGTTAGGCTAAAATCAAAGTGATGCATACCCGGTCTCCCTCATATTAAATCGGATATTTGTTTCAGAATTCTTAAGGATTAAGAAAACTTCACCAGCTCGGGAAAATCTTGTTTAAAAAGGGGAAAAAAAAGGACTTGCTTGCTTACAAATCAAAATTACACACAGAACTGTTTATACCAAGGGAATTTACTTCTATGAAATAAAGCTGTTTCAAGACAATACAAGTTCAGAAGAGGTATCACCTGGGATTAGCGTCTTGATTCCAGAAATCAAAATATTCCGCAATCCTAGTGATGCAAACTGTGCCCTTAGAAAAGTCATTCTCCAATGTAAAACACCGATTTGAATTCATTGTATAAACCTGCATTATTACTATCCTTCTAGAGTGTTACATTTTGAATGTGCAACATGGGGACAGCCTTTATTTCACTAATCACTTGAAGAATTGAAAGAGCCATTCAGTTAAAGATTGCTTAAATTTACAAACCACTGCATGCATGAAAAATTCATCAGCTCACTATCGATAGCTGTTGAACTAATTACCCAAGACTTGGGTCAAATGTCTTTGAGTGCTTAATACCATTTAGGCAAATTAGTGCAATGGAGATGATTGGGGAAGAAAAAGTCACATAATTAAACTTTTAAAATCTGAGTTTATTGTGCAGTTTTTGCAAAATTTTAGTCATTAAATTGCAGACTGAGAGGGAGTTATGTGTGGCTGACAACGAATGTGATATGTATAGTGACTGTTTCAAAATCAGAAGCCCTCTTTCATTCAAACCAGGGTCTGATTTCACTGGGGACTCAGGCTGACAAATATTTAAAAACTGAACATTTTATGTCAATTGTTAGGTCTTTATTTTCAAAGTACCGGAAGCCAAAACAACATGACTCCTAGGTCAAGGACAGAAGCTTCCTAATTTTAAAAGCCTTTCTGCAAATCCTCCCTATATATGATTTCATCCTAGGTAGATTGCCTTGGGCTGCCTGGCGGGATCCTGACAGGACAAGATCATAAGCAATTAAACACAAGACGGGCTACTTTATGGAATTCTTGACTTCTACCTTCCATGAAAGAAAGCGTTTCAAAATCGATACTGTCCCAATATTCATCATCTGGTTCTAGGAATGTCTAATTGTACTGAAGCCATTAACAGGGATGAAGGAGTAGGAGATATACATAGTAGGGGATACAGATATAAATATAGATAGATGATAGATAGATAGATGGATAGATAGATAGATAGACAGGCAAAGTCATCACAAAGAGACCAATCAACAACCAGTAGCACATAGAACAAAAAGGGGAGCCAGCTGAACAGATTAGATGCAGGCAAGAAATAAAAACAAGTTTAATTTACTTTGGTACATGCTGGAAGTTATATCACCTGAGCTATACCTTAAAGAGATGGATTGGAATTTGAGAAGTACAATAGAAGATTTTAAGGTGAAGCCAAGCATAGGTCCCAAGGCATGTGATATTATAATATCTACAGGGAAAGTACAAGCAGTTAAGGGTAGAGTGGTTAACACACCAGGTCATGGAGAACCTGGTTTGCTAAGTCTGAACTTCATCCAGTAGGTAACAGTAATTCCTTTCAGATTTTTAAGCATACGGGTGACACGAATCGAAGATTTGTGAAGAATTGAGAAATGAAGTAAGGAGTATTATATGAATATATGAGGAGGAAAGACCATATAGGAAATCTATATTGTAAAGTAAAATGTGTAGGACTTAGCAGATATATGGAAATACAGGTAATTCTATGGAAAGAGGGGTAGGGCAGAAAGGGTGGTCACTGAAAGATGTAACAATGATCAACAATGTTGATCAACAATGCCATGATCAACAGGCCTGACAGACTAGCTTTCAGCCCTGGAAATTTTGACACCCTTCCCCTACAAGCAGACATCCACGTGGGGATGACCCCAAAATCCTGAAACAGAGTCTGAAGCAGATATACAGGCAGTTTGTACCATCAGAGAAAACCTAGGACATTTTATTTTATTTGTTTTTAATTTTTTAAAGATTTTATTTATTTGACAGAGAGAGAGAGAAAGCACAAGCAGGCGGAGCGGCAGAGGGAGAGGGAGAAGCAGGCCTCCCACTGAGCGGGGAATCGGATGCAGGGCTCAGTCCCAGGACGCTGGGATCATGACCCCGAGCTGAAGACAGAGCCACCCAGGTGCCCCAAAACCTACGACATTTTATTCATGGAAACATCAGAGAGTATAGTATGTAAATGAAGCACATCTTGGGAGGTGCAACAAAATAAAATCACATAAACCTACTAGGGTAATTTGAGTGAATAGTTACTATAGCCGCATCCATATCTGCAGATTGTAGGTGAAAATACGTAACCTTTTGGTTTGAAGTAGCTTGTTCTTTCACCAGATCAAATAGCGTGAAAGCAAAAGCACTAATCTCCATGTTCAGCTTTTGCTATCGTCAAAATCAGACTAAACACTTTTGACAACTTCAATTCCAATTTCTCCTCACCACTGAAACCCAACATTTGTGCTTCAACTCTTCCGTGAAACTTTTCCACTAACCTTTGGTTATTTTGAGGTAGCTAATTAATTAAAGCCACTTAGGAAATTATTAACTGAGAAAAGGCGTTTTTAGGGTCAGGATTATGATGGTTTGAGTGGTATTGGGAATACTAATAATTGAAATATATCAAGTCATTTGCTGTTGCTGTTCAAATATGGTAAAACCCTGTAAACGCAGCCCACAAATGCTTGAGCCAATATTTTATAAAATCTCATTTGTAAGAAGAGAATCTTCCAGGGCTGTAAAAAGATTCAACACTTTACCTGGCAGACAGAACTTAAACAACAGAGCTTATTACGTAATGGGAAATCTAGTACCTCTCCAGAAAGCTTTAAAAGATGGACCTCAAGCATATTTTTCAGCTCTCCCGCATAGCAGGATAAGCTGATTTTCAAATTTTTAATTGTGAAATCTCTGCATCTATATCATCATGTTAAATATCAGTGGCCAGCTCCTATAGTTCTTATAAAGCCACTTCCTAGAATTAAATAGACAACTACCCATGTTACAGCTGTAAGATCGGCTCCTTAATCAGAAAGGAAACATCTCACAAAGGGTGAGATCAAATCCCTTTAATGGGCTATCAACTTGCCGGGAGGAGATCTATTCCAAGTATAAACACAGCCCTCCGGAGATAGTCTTTTTATGTTACTCTTAAATGTCTAATAGGTGTTCAACATCGCTGTGAACTTGTGAACCCAGAAGGGATTTAAGGGTATTTATAAGTATGTTGCCATATAGTGCAACACACACACAACACATACGCAAATCTAATGCAGACGTGGTCATTGCACTATTATTGCTATAAAAGCCATCTGTATAGTCTCATAAGTCCTAAATAAATAAATGTTTTTAAAATTTACAACTAAAAAAAAACTACAAAATGGATTATAGGGACGCTGCAAAATCAATAGCTAGTCACGTTAACACGAAAAGGTTTAAGAACTGAATGGCATACTGTTTTGTGCTGTTGAATTTTTTAGTTAGATGTGTATTTTATTGTCGTCATTTAAGAACCCTACATAATAAACTTATTCCTCAATAGTATACATTTTTCATAATATTGATATTTTTAAAAAGCATTCCAGTTTGGAAAGTGCTGGTTGGCATCCTTTGTTAGGCCTTGGGACAAGCAATTTCAAACTTTACAAGCAGGCATTTAAATTCTCATACTTAAATAAAAGCAAATCTGTATTTATGTAGCAAATATGATCTTGAAGAAGCCTTTAAAGACAGAATTTCTTAATAAATTACAGTGTAGTAAATAAATGGGGACTTGGCCAGTGAAGTAAAATATATAATAAAATCCTTCGATACGGTAAATCCTTTGGTAAACTGAAAGAATGATCCTTCCACATATATATATATTTGGTAATTTAAGATTTGGTGTGTGAGATTTTTCAAACTGAGGCAAATTTATATACTTTATTGGAAAGGAAGAAGCAATTCTAATTACATCAGCTGGGACTTTGGTGAGATTTCTCAATCTTTTTAATACTGAGTAGGTGATTTGAAAAAAAATCACTTCCATGACAGCTGACCAGTTTATTGTCTACATTCCTCCCATTAGTTATCTCAAATATCCATGTATCAGGAATCATTTTTAGCTATAAACAACAGAACCCATTCCAACTAAGATATAGTAATAGAACATATTGAAGGCTATGAGGTCACTCGTAAAATATCAGGGAAGCCTGGAGATACCTGCTTTGCAGACTACACAGCCAGAAAGAATAGTCCAATTACTTATAGAATGTTCTGGTAAAGTTTCCACTGTCACCACCACAGCCCTGGTATTTGTACTGCCCACCTAAAGCCGGAACTGTACCCCCAGAATATGGGCATGTGTGCATGTGTGTACTTCTGAAAGCTTGTTGTCTCTCCATTATTCTCACAAGAATTAATTCTCTGTGTGTGACCTCTTCATGTCATTCTCTCCTGAACTAGGCTCCCAAGTGGGTTCTCCCCAGTCTGCATTTTCACTCTAATGGAAAGGAGGAAGCATTTCTGTTTTCTGCCTTAGACTGATAGATCATAAAGCGAGAGATTTTAGGAAGGGTATTCAGAAGGTGCTGAAAGACCATAAACAAGACAAATGTTCACTATAGCCTCTGCCTAGCATCAATATCTCCCATTTTCCTATGCCTAAACTTCCAAACATTGACAACCACCACAACAAATATTTATATTAATATAATGCACCTATTTTTTAAAAATGAAAATGCACTCACTCTCTGCCTAAAAGGGGGACTACCCAAGTCACTGGTTGCTGCATCAACTCCAATTCCAGAGCCGACCGACCTCATCCTAATAGCCTGCAACAAATAGATGAGATTGAGAAGTCAACTGTCACCATTAGGGATAGTAAAATTAAATAGTAAAATAGTAAAAGAAACAAAGAAACAGAGGTAAATTCATTAACACAAAATTCCTAAACATTTAACAATTAGCTCCTACGATCAAAGATTTTTCTTGCTACTAGAAAATCGAACATTCCGCAGTGATGTTAGTCAAATAGAGAATACTGCCATGATCTGCCACCACAGCCACTTTATTTAATATCTCATTGAGGAAACACTGGTTTGGCTCAGAAAAGACTATGGATGAAATGATCTTCCATGCATAGCTGATTATCAACCGTCTCTTTTATAATGGCAGGTATTTGCTGGATATTCAAATATTCTCACACTACCTAATCTGAAAGAATAACCCACATATTTTTTCCTAGATATTTTGTCACTAAACCTCCTGTCTGATCACTCAAAGCTCCCGGGTTACCCAGCCAAGGCATCAGCATCTCCCC
>NC_048219.1:70387229-70391213 GCF_002007445.2 Ailuropoda melanoleuca | reverse complement strand
TCACTAAACCTCCTGTCTGATCACTCAAAGCTCCCGGGTTACCCAGCCAAGGCATCAGCATCTCCCCATGAATCATTGCAACTGCATACTTCAAGTATCTGTTCTCTGAGACAAAATGTACTGAGGCATACTGTTCAGCCAGCTATTCACTGGGAAGATTTCCCTTCCCCCAGGTCTTCAGAATCTCCTCTAAGCGGGGCTACCGTGCTGCAACAGTCCACTCTCAGTGATTGCCAAGTAGTGCTGATGAATCTACTTTGAATGTTTGCCTTCTTCAGTCAAAGGTGGCTGGTACAGGATGACGAAGGGGTGTTAAGAATGTAAAACCGGGGCGCCTGGGTGGCACAGCGGTTGAGCGTCTGCCTTCGGCTCAGGGCGTGATCCCGGCGTTATGGGTTCGAGCCCCACATCAGGCTNGTAAGGGAGGGCACGTATTGCATGGTGCACTGGGTGTTATACGCAACTAATGAAGCATCAAAACTTTACATCAGAATCAGGGGATGTACTGTATGGTGATTAACATAATATAATAAAATAAAATTAATAAAAAAAAAAGAATGTAAAACCACTTACTAATGGAATTTACTTTTTGCCACGTTTAAGCATATATCTGGTTTGCCAGGGAAAGTAGCAGTTTATTCCAATTGTCCCAAGGCAGTAGAATGACAGCTACTCCCTGAACTGCTTGTCTTTTCAGCATGATAGAGTCAGCGTAGTAGAATTCATAATGTCCCGTGAAATGGTGAGCAGAGCAGAGTGCCTGAAGACTACATTTTCTTCATGAATCTAAAGAGTTAACATGGCTCTGAGACAAGACGAGGAAAATGTCTTGCTCTCCCTGTAAGGTAAAAGAAAACTGCTTCTGTTGTACACTGCATATTGGAATAGATAAAAATCAAGAGCTATACGGTGGATACTACCGACTGTCTTAATTTTTTCCTATAAAGAGATAACATCTGAAACAGCAACTGAAAATTAGTAGCTGAATAAGCTGATGAAATCATGTCACATTTTTCAAGACCAATTTGTCTTTTGAATGGCCAAACACGTAAGTTAAATGAAGTTTGCATTGATTAGCATGGCTTAAAGTCAGTGTCCAAGGCACTGGACACAGTTACCCCATGAATGAAAGCAAGTTTCAGGAAAGTTAGGTGGAGATTTCAGGAAAGTCTTATGATTTCACAGAAACTTTCCTCAAATATACCATGCGTCCCCCTACCTTTTTTTTTTTCTTCCAGAGTGTCTGCTTTTGTAAACTGACTTAATTCTTGGAATTGAAGAATTTCCATGACTCTCCATCATGGTGGCCCAAGACAAGCTCCTTTTTAACAAACCTAGAATCTGTATTTACTTATTTCTTTGTTGTTTGGTTTTGGTTTTCCAGTTCAAGTAAGATTTTAGTAAGCTACCTATCTCTTTCAATCCCCGTGACCCCCAAACCAATGAGGAGCCCCACATATGCTCACAGAGTGTATAATTCTGATTATGACTCTACCTTTGCTGGTGGTAATGGAAACCATGCCCACGTCTGCCACTCAAGGATCCATCATTCCCATTGAAATCACAGAGCCCATTTCAATTCTGCCCCTACCACTCAGGCAAGTTATTTAATTTCTCTGTTAAAATTACTGGTATTTTTGGCAGTTGCTACTTCTTGCTTGCTATTTCCATAATACCTAACAGTTACCATAAGGAGAGTGAGTTAAAACATGCTAAGTATTTAAAACGGTACCTGGAAAAAAGTAAGTGTTCGATGTCAGCTATTATTGTTCTTATTTCTTTTCCTTTGAATTACTTTTCTTTTTTTACAAAATGGTTTAAATATGACTGTGTACCACACCCTATGTAAATTGACTGCACAGATAGATTCTATCCATCTTGTTTAGTTCAACATAAACTTTTTTCTTCTGAAATAAAAATGTTTTTTCTTTGTCCACATCGACATTATTCTGTGTGCCTGGTAGAGGCCCTGGAGCACCAGAAAGTCCTTGTGTTTCCAATTTACTTGATATTGACATGTGAGGTCAGAGTAAACAACCCAATTCTTCCAGAATACATTGGTAATTATTTCTGTTTTTCACTAAGGTAAGTAGTTCTAAAAGATTCACAAGAGATGTCATAAAACACAGTGGCTTTGCAGAGACCAGAGTTCAAATTCTTGTTCTGCCACTTACCAGTTGTTCATTCAGCAAGTTGCTTAAACGTTTTCAACTATATCATGTGAGGATTGAATTTTATTATATGTAAATGCTCAGCAAATAACTACTAAAACAATGGTAACTCTTAACACCATTAACATCAACACAAAATCGTTTTTGTTATTTATTACATATACAGGTATCATGAATGCCCTTTAAAACAAATTATAAACAATTGAGTAAAGGGAAGGTGAAACCAACGTTTTAGAGTATTACGTTGGGTGGCTTTACATCGCAAATAAAAGTGTCTTAGTCCACAGCAGTAATTGATGTTCTTTATTCACAAAGGGAGAAAACAACATATTTCACTCACACCTCACTAGGTCTGAGTTATGGAGGCATTCATTATTTTAATAGTACCTCCCACCTCTCACTACCATCCATAAAGTGTTTTCTCACCTTGCACCCTTGACAACGTGAAAAGTGCAAATACAGCTTCTGAATACAACATAGCAATTAAGATCTTTCCATATACAGGGCATAGGACTGCTCCTGGCACAATCTCCTTTCAGTTGGCGAGGAAGGTTTGCCATAGGGTGCTATTTAAAAAGGCTCTTTCCTGTGAAAGCTACAGAAAGAAATGGTTGAAAAATACCCCTAGAAATTGAGCTTGCGTCTGTTTTACCAAAAATGTTAAATTCTCAGTGGTTTTTTGAATCCTATTCCAAAGTAATATTAAACCATTTAAGACAACACTGCATAATTCAAAAGAAAAGAATAGATATACTTCAGCAAGGAAAATTGTATAATACTGTGGTTTAATGTAATAGAAGTCAGCATTATCTGGATCTTTCTAATAATAATTTCAGTCGTTAAAGCACCAGGGACTCCATCAGTATAGACACTATATTCTGACTCAATTACACTGTACATTAGAAGTAGTGGTTTACAGCATCTATTAGACTTGTCATTACCCTTGTGCCATACTCGATTGACCAAAGGGGTGGGGGAAAGCACCCTCCTCTCTCCTAAGGAGAAGAAAACGAAAAAGCAAACTCAGTGGAATGCATAATAGGTGCTCCTTGGGAGAATGCTTTAGGTTTCAGTTCATTTCTTCATAAGATGAACATTCCCACCAAAATCATCAGAGTAAACATCATGCCTCATTACTCCTTTCCACTGTTCGTACAGCATGCATATAGGTATAATGCTGATTAATGGAAAGAAATTACAATATTCAATGACTTTGAATAAGCAATGGAGGAAGCAAACATTTACTAGACTCCATGAATGGAAAAACTCTTTAATAAAGCTTACGTGGGAGGATAATGGCTCCAGCTACCCTGGTAAAGGACAGAGTCCCCTTTCCTATGAATAGCTGGGCTTGATGTGTGGTGCTGAGAACTACTCAACCCCATACATCACTCTGGAATGACAAAGCAAATAAATGAGAATTGAGAAAGTAAGCTCTTCAGAAACATATCCTTTTGTGGGCATTTGATAAACTCAAAAAGCATATACGGGAGATAAATGTACAGGCTCTCATGGTTTGTAACTAAAAAAAGCTTTGATTTTACAAATAATTTTTCTCTAGAAACCCAGACTCACAGTATTTCTGACAAAATAATTCCCTAATATAACCAGTGTTGGTCTTCCAGCCAGGGTTCACCAAAAATAATAATACTTATTGTACATTAAATAATAGTAATTATTATTATTGTAGATCAAATAATTAGGCAAATTTTGCATATTTATATTTTGCCATAGCCTGAGTCTCAAGATAACAAAGAAGCAGAACACCAATGTTGGCTTTCATAACTACAAGAAGAGTGGAACATGTCACTTT
>NC_048219.1:70333209-70387153 GCF_002007445.2 Ailuropoda melanoleuca | reverse complement strand
CAGGGGGAGTGGGAGAGGAAGAAGCAGGCTCATAGCAGAAGAGCCTGATGTGGGGCTCGATCCCAGAAAGCCAGGATCATGCCCTGAGCCGAAGGCAGACGCCCAACCGCTGTGCCACCCAGGCGCCCCGGAACATGTCACTTTTTAACAGACACATAAATGTTGAAGGCAATTTAGATCTATGCTCTCCAAACCAGACTAATCTTCAGAAATATTTATGGAGCTTTTTCACCATTCCACTTTCCAGGCCAGACACATTGTTACAGGCTGAATTATGTTACCCCAAAATTCATATGTCCTAATCTGCAGCACCTCAGAATGGGACTGTATTGGAGATAGGGCATTTAATGAAGTAATTAAGAAGAAATAAGGTCATTAAGGTGAGCCCTAAAGCAATATGGCTGGTGTCCTTATGAGAGATTAGGACATAGGCTTAAAGGAAAGTTCGTGTGAAAACAGAGAAAGAAGACAGCCATCTGAAAGTCAAAAAGAGAGGCCTCCTTTGAAGGAATCAACCCTGCCAACACCTTGATCTCAGACTTCTAGCTTCCAGAATCATGAGAAATTGATTCTTTTTTTTTTTTTTTTGAGAAAATTGATTTCTGTTGCTCAAACAACCCAACCTGTGGCACTTTGTTAGGGAAGCCTTCTCAGACTAATATGTCCACTAAATCACAAGCTCTAGGTGCTGGCTGAATAATTTTTCTCTTTAAAAATATCCCCAGGTTTATATATACAAAGGACATGAAAATAGGATATCAAAGAGATATATGTGCTTCCACATTTATTGCAATATTATTCACAATAGCCAAGATACAAAAACAAACTTAAGTGTCTGCCAGACGAATGGATAAAGAAGATGTGGTATATATAGATACAGTGGAATATTGTTCAACCATGAAAAAGAAAGGAAATCCTATCATTTGCAACAACATAAACAGAATTTGGAGGCATTATGCTAGGTGAAGTAAGTCGGAGAAATACAAACACTGTATGATATCCCCTATATGTGGAATCCAAAAATGTTGAATTCATAGAAACAGAGAATAAAATGGTAGATGCCAGGGCCTGAGCAGGTGGGAGAAATGGAAAGATATTGGTCAAAGGGTATAAACCTCCTGTCAGAAGATAAATAAGCTCAGGGGGATCTAATGACCAGCATTGTGATTACGGTTAACAATAATGCTTGATATACTCAAAAGCTGTTCAGAAAGTAGAACTTAAGGGTTCTTACCACAAAAAATAAATGGTAATTATATGACAAGAGGGAAGTGCTAGCTAACACTATGGTGGTAATCACTTTGCAATATCTAAGTGTATCAAATTGACATATTGTACACACTAAACTTACACAATGTTGTATGTCAATTACATCTCAATGAAGCTAAGGAAAAATATTCCCAGGTGATTCTGATGCCTGGTCAGATCTAGATCAACCTCACCATCCAGAAGTTAAATCCAATTATTTATTCTTTCATTATTTTTTTGTTTCACTTTGTTTTATTTTGTTCTATTTTGTCTTTAGAGAGAACAATTATGGAACATCTGCTCTGTGCTAGGAATAGTTCCAGACACTGGGGATACAGATGAATAAGATGCAATAGTTGCATTTGAAGAGCTCACCATTTAAAGGATACAGACATAAGATGTACAATTAACAAAGAGCAGAGGGTATCAACAGACTACTGAAGAAGACACTTAATGTCTACAGAGATCAGGAAAAACTTCTCAAAAAAGATGATGTTTGAGATGTGTATTGAAATAAGGCTAGGAGTAAAGCACACTGGAAGGAAGAGAAAACATGAATGTGAGCACAGAGACAAAGAACAGGATACTCAGGGCAGAGAAACATAGGTACTTCACAGCGGCATTCCACAGATCTGCCAAGGGAGAATCCAGGCTATACTTGAACATGTCCAACAACTTACCCTAACCCGAGCATTAATTTCTCTCCATCCATATTTTCCTACTTACCCTAAAAGTAAAAAAGAAAATAGTCACAGGAAGAAACATAAATAGCTAAATTCATTTAGAGTTCTAGGCTATTTGGATTCCACACAAGAACCAAATTCTATTAATAGAATCTACAAATATTTTCAGTTGGAAGTGGGTCACAGAGAACAAAAATACAGCAGTGCTCTCTATAATAAGAGTCTTCTATGTCAAGGGCTTAATTTTATTCAAAAACCGTTTCTGTCAGAATTCTTTAGAGCGAGGAAAATCCACTCAAACCAGTTTAAGTGAAAGAGAATTTATTGAGTTCAAAAATTAAAACCAACTTAATACAATGGTAGAGTTCACAGTCTCAAAAAACGTCTTTGGATGGCTGCCTTTATCTCACCCACCTCTTAGCTCTTCCACTGTCTGTTGGTTTCATTCTCAGGAATATCCTTCCCATGTGGCGGCAAGATGACCATCAGCAGCTCCAGACTTCTGTTCTAACTTTTTATCCTGGGACCTCTTTCAGATACTTTCAATAATGCCATTAAGAAAGCTTCCAATTACAAAATAAAGGAGACATGAAGATGAAAAGTACCACATAGGGAGTATAGTCAACAATATTATAATAATGTTGTATGGTGACACATGGAGATTGTCCTTACTGTGGTGAGCACTGAGTCATGTGTAGAACTGTCAAACCACTATTTTGTACACCAGAAACTAATATAATTTGTGTGTCAACTACACTTCAATTTAAAAGAAGGAGAAGGTTTCCAATGGTCATAAGAATCAGATGCCCAGGGGCACCTGGGTGACTCAGTCATTAAGCGTCTGCCTTCGGCTCAGGTCATGATCCCAGAGCCCTGGGATCAAGCCGGGCATTGGGCTCCCTGCTCAGCAGGAAGCCTGCTTCTCCCTCTCCCACTCCCTCTGCTTGTGTTCCCTCTCTCACTGCCTCTCTCTCTGTAAAATAAATAAAAATCTTAAAAAAAAAAAAGAATCAGATGCCCACCCGTGAACCCACCATTGTGGCCAAGGGGGTGCAGGGCTATTACAGTCCGGGCAATTACAGTCCAGGCTTTGGGTGATGTGTCTTCACCTAAAACCAGAAGAAGTCACAGCCATCTAAAATACATGAACTGGGGCGCCTGGGTGGCACAGCAGTTAAGTGTCTGCCTTTGGCTCAGGGCGTGATCCCAGCGTTATGGGATGGAGCCCCACATCAGGCTCTTCCGCTGTAAGCCTGCTTCTTCCTCTCCCACTCCCCCTGCTTGTGTTCCCTCTCTCGCAGGCTGTCTCTATCTCTGTCAAATAAATAAATAAAATCTTTAAATAAATAAATAAATAAATAAAAATAAAATACATGAACTAACAAAAAAGAAGAGACAGTTCCCTAAAGGAAAATCAGATTGCCGTTATGGAAAAAGAAATGCTTTGAAGGAAAAAATATTAGTTATTTCTTACAAACATAAAAATGGATTAATCTGGCTGAGGGATTAGAGGTAAGGAAACCCCTTCTTCCCCTCAAAACAAAAATTTCCTTGGGAATTTTCGATAAATACACACTTCAGAAAATGTTCAAATTAAGGGAAATAAACTCTATCACCATCACCAGTGCCATGTTTGTACAAACTGGCCCAAAATGCAGAATATTGGCCTGAATATAATCCTGACTATAAATGGGAGGCATCGGCCAAGCTATGCTAAGGAGCAGAACAGGAAATAACAGACAACTATCAGTTTCCCCACTTACATCCACTTCTGGAGAATAGATCCAAAACATTCTTACTCATGAATTCATAGGCCATCATGATTAGGAGCCAAGTCTCCCACAAGAAACAAAGGCAAGAAGGACACACTCTTAGTACATACACATGAAGTGGAGCATAATCCAAGGGGTGGTAAAACTTCCCATTGTGTTTTCTCATTTTAGGGTAGAAGAAAATCTCAAAATTATCTCTAGGCAAAGTGTGCTTCCTTTTTAATGTCTAATCAAATAAGGAAATGTTTAGGGGCACCTGGGTGGCTCAATCGTTAAGCGTCTGCCTTCGGCTCAGGGTGTGATACCAGCATTCTGGGATCGAGCCCCACATCAGGCTCCTCCGCTGGAAGCCTGCTTCTTCCTCTCCCACTCCCCCTGCTTGTGTTCCCTCTCTCACTGGCTGTCTCTATCTCTGTCAAATGAATAAATAAAAAAATCTTAATAAAAAATAAGGAAGTGTTTATTACACAGAATAAGTGTTTTTCTTGGTCAAGACATTTTTCCAGAGAAAAAAATTCAACACTTCATTAAAATTCTGGTTTTTCTTGGGCTGCCTGGGTGGCTCAGTTTGTTAAGTGTCTGACCCTTGATTTTAGCTCAGGTCATGATCTCAGGATTGCAAGATCAAGCCCCACATTGAGCTCCTCAATGAGCTCAGAACCTTCTTAAGATTCTCTCTTTCCCTCTGCTCCTCCCCACTGTCTTTCCCTAAAAAAAAAAAAAAAAAAAAAAAAAAAAAAAAAAAAANAAATAAAATTTAAAAATTTTCTGGTTTTCCTCACAAAGAACACATAACATTCTCAGTTACTGGTAATAACTTTTATAGCTGGTTCATAACAAATTCTAAAGCAAATCTTACTGAGATTATTCAGTGTTGTCAATATCCATCAAGACTTCATCAAAATTTAAAGCTGTTTTTGAGAAGACACTATTGAAATAATAAAAGACAAGCCACAGATCATGAGAAAATAATTGCAGAACATATGTATGATAAAGGACTTGAATCTGTAATATGTGTGTGTGTGTATATACACATATATCTTTCAGGATTCAATGATATGAAAAAAAATTAATTGAAAACTAGTCAAAATATTTGAGCAAGCACCTACTAAAGATGATTTATAAGTGAAAAATAAGCACATAAAAAAGTGTGTTCAACATCATTAGTCATCAGGGAAATACAAGTTGAATCTCCATGCACTTTACACCTACTAAGATGGCTAAAATTAAAGAGTGGCCCTAGCAAGTGCTGGAGAGGATAAAGAGGACATGGTCACTGCTAGTGGCAATATAAACTGGTACAATCACTTTAGAAAACAATTTGGCCATTTCTTTAAACGTGCACTGTCATATGATCCAAGCACTTCACTCTTTCATTTTCCACTTCCCCACTCAAGAGAAATGAAAACATGTTCCTACAAAGACTCATACATGAATATTTATTTGTAGCAGCTTTATTATAATAGCTGAAAACTAGAAGCCACCCAAAAGCCATCAACAGGTTAATGGATAAACGGAAGTGGTATACCATGTAATTGGATACTACACAGCAATAAAAAAAGGAATAACCCAGTGATACACACTACAACATGGATGAATCTCAAAATAATTATGCTGAGTAAAAGACAAAAAGGAGTACATGCTGTGTTAGTTCATTGACATAAAATTCTAAGAAATGCAAACTGATCGATGGGGACAGAAAGCAGGTCACTGCCGTCTGGAGATGTGGGAGGAACAGGGCGGAGTCAGGTGAGAGAGATTGCAAACAGTACGAGGAAATTTGTTGGAACGATGAATTTGTTCATTATCTTGATTTTGGTGATAGTTTCACAAGTGCATATATTTTAGTCCATTTGGGCTAATATAACAAAACACCATAGACTGGGTAGCTTATAAAACACAGAAATTAATTTCTCACAGTGCTGCAGGCTGGGAAGTCCAAGATCAAGGCACCAGCCTGGTCAGATTCCGGTGAGGGCCATCTTCCTAGTGCATAGCCAGTGCTTTCTTACTATGTCCTCACATGTTAGAAGGAGAACGGGATCTCTCTGGAGCCCCCTTTAGAAAGGCACTAATCACCTCCCAAAGGCCCCACCTCCTAATACCATCACATGTGGTGTTAAGATTTCAACATATGAATTTTGGTGGACACAAACATTCAGACCATAGCAGTATACATATTTCACATTTTATCGCATTATGTACTTTATTATTTTTATTTGCTCTTATTTCTATTTTTACATTACTCAGTGCTCATTATGATAAGTTTACCCTTAATTCCTTTCAGCTATTTCAGTCATCCACCCACCCACCTCCTCTCTGGCAACCACCAGTTTGTTCTCTACATTTAAGAGTCTGGTTTTTTTAAAGAATGAAATCTTGCCATTTGTGACAACATGGATGGAGCTAGAGTGTATTATGCTAAGAGAAATAAGTCAGTCAGAGAAAGACAAATACCGTATGATTTCTCTCATATGTGATATTTAAGAAACGAAACAGATGAACATATGGGAAGGAGGAAAAAAGGGGGAAAAAGGCGAGAGGGAAACAAACCATGAAAGACTTAATGATAAAGAACAAACTGAGGGTCAATGGAGGGTGGTGGGTGGGGGATGGGCTAGATGGGTGATGGAGATTAAGGAGGGCACTTGTGATGAGCACTGGGTGTTGTATTTAAGGGATGAATCACTGAATTCTACTCCTGAAACCAATATTGCACTATATGTTAACTAACTAGTTAGTTAACTAATTCTAGTTAACTAACTAGAATTTAAATAAAATTTTTAAAAGAGTCTATTCTTTTTTAATCTAAATGTCTAAATATCTACATAGGTGGTCTCTGTGTGATTATAAGTGATAATTGTTTTCTTCTTTTTACCTCTATTTTTAAACATTGTCTCCAATAAACAGGTAATATTAAGTACACATAACAGTTAAAGTGTGTATGTGTATTTAAAAGGTTTTATGTTCATTGGCTGAGCTGCTTTAGGTTTTTCTACCCAAAGGTAAATGTCAACAGTAAGAGATTGGGGGCTTTCTCCAGGCCTATAATTTTATAATATGTCTCAAATCTGGCTGCACATGAGAATGGCATAAGCTGTTTTTAAAGAATATTGATGCCTGGGCCCCATTCAAAGAACTCCTGATATAGTTTCTCTTAAGTAGATCCCAAGTATAAGTTTTATTTTTTATTTGTTTTTGTTTTGGGGTTTTTGTCCGGGGCAAAGGGGTTCCACTTTTTTTTTTCTTCTTTCCAAATGAATCTAATTTGAAGTCCGGATGAAAAAAAATGTTCTATATGTATGAATCACCTATTATTCACCAAGCACTATACCTTGCTACAGTGAAATACACATGAAGATTCACTGACTTGAGGAGAGGATGGTGGAGAACACATGGAGATAGAGAGGAAAAACAAAACAACATCATTGTGAACCTTCCAGCTAGAAGGAATCGTAACACTATTAGCAGAGATTCTATACATATAGAAAGCTGATTCAAGGTCCCTCTTGTTCATCTGCTGGAAATTTATTTGGGTCAATTCAGAGAATAACAAATATTTTGACATACTGAAAATTTTAGCTGCAGACACAGGGCTGTACTTGTTCTACGAAACTCTATGCTGAACCTGCAGCTTGGCCAATCTTCTTTTCTGATGTCCTCAGACCTATAGGCTGGAAATTACTCTATCAACCAGGATAATTGATGCTTATTTTCAAGAAGAAGTAAAGATGCTGTTGAGCGATGAGGGCAGGAGGAGTAAGCCTGAAATCAACGGGCTCCTCTAGGTTGCCTCCTAGCACCACCTTATCCGGCAATAGACTTTAGAAAAGCCACAGCAACTCCGTATAGGGAGGCAATTTGAGCCCTAGCAGAGCTGGCTGAGGGCAAGAAATTAGATAATGGATAAGGGAAGAGAAGGACTTAGGAATTTCCCTTCCTTATCAATTGACTAAATTTTTCCCCTTTCCATTTCTCCTACTAGTTTATAGAAGATAAGCTGGTGATGAAAAGTTTATTAATTTGGTACATAATTAAGTATATTAAGCCAGAATAGGGACTGAACAAGGGGAATTATGAACATCATGGAACCACTGATGACATATTGAGCCTCCCCTTGGGGAGAAGGTAAGCCTTTCATTGATTCCAAAAAGAGTGGTTCCTTTTTATACTAGGTTCCTTTACACATGCTGGCTCCCACTGCTATGGGGAAGTTCAAGTCTGGGAAAAGAGTACATATGCATGTTAGATGGCCCAAGGGGTCACTGCAGCACACACTGCAGATTGATTCACTTCCCACCACTCCAGCAGCCTTACAGTCTATCTCCCTGTTCACTGGAGGTTGGAAAATTAAGCCTACATTTCCCAAGTTGCCTGTAGCTAGGTTCTTCGTTTGACTACATTCCACTAACAGACTCTCTAACGAGACTTTGATAGAGGAGACAAGATTGTGAGCAGGGGCTGCACAGATTCGACACTCATGGTCAAGAAGGCCCTAAGATTTTTATCAGAAGCTTTAGAGGAGATTTTGGTGAATAGGTGAGGAATAACAGAAGGCTGTAGTAAGAGTTCTTGATTTCTTTGGGAATTGTGCCATGATGTGTTTGGGCATTTCTTCTACTTGTGTCACTTCTGTCTGTGTAATACTGCCTCAACTCAATGCACACCCAGAACTTCTCTAAGCCATTACTAACACTCTGTGATAGATCCCTTTTCATGTAAACACAAGTGAATTTGACTCTACGAACGCTGACTAACACCAGAAGATAGTGATGTGAATATAGCTAAGACTCTGACAGAATCAAACTGCTTATATATTATTTACATTAACTTGTTAGAACAAGACCATGTTTATATATCACTTATATAACATATAATATAATATGTAAATTACATTTATATTAAAGTTATATTAAGCAAGTGGGAATGTTCTCTTGGCCTAGAATAAGGAAGGGGGTTAGAGTTTTGGGTTTTTTTTAAATTCTTTAACTAAGACTGTATCATTTACCAAAGGCTTACATGCAGGATGAAATGAGGAAAACAGCCACCAGACAGAAGCTGGGCAAATACCACATCTTAGTTCTTCACAAATTAAAATTACAAACTTTCAGTATAAGAGCACAATCTGAGACATCTTCCAAGAATTGTCTTGAGGACAGAGGGGAGAGGATCTTACGATATCAGATAGGGAATGTAAAATGTCTTGTTACCCAGAGGTGAGAAGAAAATGAAATTCTAAGTCCTAAATTGGCAAATGTCAAAAAAGCTATTTAAGAACAATACTAATAGCATCAATTTGAAAGAGGTCACAGTATTTGTAAAATATTGAAGATACATAAACAGGTTATAGTATCTTCTCATTTGAGTAAAACATTGTATCTTTCTTTTAATTGAAATTTAAAATTGTAGAATATGTGGTATAAGGTTCTGTTGATTATGGAGGCAGCTTTCTTTTCAGAATCTCTGGATCAATAGGAGACATGAGAGCCAAATGTTGTATGTTTACACAGATGTGCAGTTGATTGAATAACTGAGTCTGAACAATGACATACCATGTTTTATCCTCTGCCTGGTTCTTTTCAGTATTGTCAACACTGACAAGAAAGTAGATTAAAATAAACAAATAGGACTACATCAAACTAAAAAGCTTCTGCACAGCAAAGGAAACCATCAACAAAATGGAAAGGCAACCTACAGAATGGGAGAAAATAAAATATTTGCAAACCATAAAAGGACTAATACCCAAACTATATAAGAAACTCATGTAACTCAAAAGGAAAATGACAAACAATCCATTTTAAAAGGACAGAGGAACTGAATTGCTATTCTTCCAAAGAAGACACACAAATGGCTAAGAGGTACATGAAAAGATGCTGCATATCACTCATCATCAAGGAAATGCAAATCAAAACCACAATGAGGTGTCTCCTCACACCTGTTAGAATGGCTATTATCCAAAAGATGAGATAACCACTTTAAAATATCAACAAAGATGTGGAGAAAAGTGAACCCCCGAGCACTGTTGATGGGATTGTAAATTGGTATAGCTACTATGAAGAACAGTATGGAGGTTCCTCAAAAAATTAAAAATAAAACTACCATATGATCCAGTAATTCCACTCCTGGGTATTTAGGAACTGAAAACACTAACTCAAAAAGATACCTACACCCCCATGTTCATTGCAGCATTATTGACAATAGCCAAGACATGGAAAGAAATTAAATGCCCATGAATAAATGAATAAAGAAGATGTAGTGTATATATACAATGGGATATTATTTAGCCATGGGAAAGAAGAAAACCTTCCATTTGCAACAATATGAATGGGACTTGAGAGCATTATGCTAAGTGAAACAAGCCAGACCAAGAAAGATAAATATTGCATGGTTTAAAAAAAAAAAAAAAGGTCAGACCTATAGAAACAGGAAGTAAAAAAGTGATTGCCAAGATGTGGCAGGTGTGGGAAATAGGGTGAGATTGGTAAAAGGGACAAACTTATAGCTGTAAGATGAATAAAGTCTCAGGATCTAATGTATAACATGGTGACCATAGTTGATAACACTGTGTAGTATCATTAAAATTTGCTAAGAGAGTGGAACTTAAATGCTCTCACCAATAAATAAATAAATTAAGTAATTAAGTAATTAGGTAATGGATGTGTTAATTAACTAGATGATGGGAATCATTTCACAATGTACATGTACATCAAATCACCACAATGTACACTTGAAATACCTTACAATTTGTTAATTATACCTCAATTAAGCTGTAAAAAGAAAAAGAAAGTATATACATCTTGCAACTGTAACCCAAATGCCTCCAAGTCCCCTATGATCTTCTTCTTTTCCTTTAATAGCCAAAGTAACGCTCTTCCCTTCCCCACAATTCCATGATTTCCTGGAGAGAGGTTACATTCTACAAGCCATTTCTCTGCTCTCACCTGCTACCCCTCCTCTGATGTTTTCTCTTGCTTTTTCTGTTGCCTCAACGTCTTCCTACAACTGACCTGGATTCTTCACCCCAGGTCATCTCCCTTTCATTTCACAAAGCACCATCATGCAATGTTGGAAATTGATTTGATTTGCTGAGAAGCTTTACTATTCAAAACCAACCAAAACAGACAAAAAGCCTGTAATTAAATATCAAAAACCAATGTTCTTAAAGTATTTGCCCACACCATGTTTTTGGACTCCACATATATTCTCGTTTCTTCCCTGAGTCCCAGAACCTCAACTTCCAGCCTTAAAATCATCACAGATGAAAGCCAAATTCTTATTCCTTTATTATGTTTTAGTCTCTTTTACCCATTTCGTCCCCTNAATGTTGTATGTTTACACAGATGTGCAGTTGATTGAATAACTGAGTCTGAACAATGACATACCATGTTTTATCCTCTGCCTGGTTCTTTTCAGTATTGTCAACACTGACAAGAAAGTAGATTAAAATAAACAAATAGGACTACATCAAACTAAAAAGCTTCTGCACAGCAAAGGAAACCATCAACAAAATGGAAAGGCAACCTACAGAATGGGAGAAAATAAAATATTTGCAAACCATAAAAGGACTAATACCCAAACTATATAAGAAACTCATGTAACTCAAAAGGAAAATGACAAACAATCCATTTTAAAAGGACAGAGGAACTGAATTGCTATTCTTCCAAAGAAGACACACAAATGGCTAAGAGGTACATGAAAAGATGCTGCATATCACTCATCATCAAGGAAATGCAAATCAAAACCACAATGAGGTGTCTCCTCACACCTGTTAGAATGGCTATTATCCAAAAGATGAGATAACCACTTTAAAATATCAACAAAGATGTGGAGAAAAGTGAACCCCCGAGCACTGTTGATGGGATTGTAAATTGGTATAGCTACTATGAAGAACAGTATGGAGGTTCCTCAAAAAATTAAAAATAAAACTACCATATGATCCAGTAATTCCACTCCTGGGTATTTAGGAACTGAAAACACTAACTCAAAAAGATACCTACACCCCCATGTTCATTGCAGCATTATTGACAATAGCCAAGACATGGAAAGAAATTAAATGCCCATGAATAAATGAATAAAGAAGATGTAGTGTATATATACAATGGGATATTATTTAGCCATGGGAAAGAAGAAAACCTTCCATTTGCAACAATATGAATGGGACTTGAGAGCATTATGCTAAGTGAAACAAGCCAGACCAAGAAAGATAAATATTGCATGGTTTAAAAAAAAAAAAAAAAAGGTCATACCTATAGAAACAGGAAGTAAAAAAGTGATTGCCAAGATGTGGCAGGTGTGGGAAATAGGGTGAGATTGGTAAAAGGGACAAACTTATAGCTGTAAGATGAATAAAGTCTCAGGATCTAATGTATAACATGGTGACCATAGTTGATAACACTGTGTAGTATCATTAAAATTTGCTAAGAGAGTGGAACTTAAATGCTCTCACCAATAAATAAATAAATTAAGTAATTAAGTAATTAGGTAATGGATGTGTTAATTAACTAGATGATGGGAATCATTTCACAATGTACATGTACATCAAATCACCACAATGTACACTTGAAATACCTTACAATTTGTTAATTATACCTCAATTAAGCTGTAAAAAGAAAAAGAAAGTATATACATCTTGCAACTGTAACCCAAATGCCTCCAAGTCCCCTGTGATCTTCTTCTTTTCCTTTAATAGCCAAAGTAACGCTCTTCCCTTCCCCACAATTCCATGATTTCCTGGAGAGAGGTTACATTCTACAAGCCATTTCTCTGCTCTCACCTGCTACCCCTCCTCTGATGTTTTCTCTTGCTTTTTCTGTTGCCTCAACGTCTTCCTACAACTGACCTGGATTCTTCACCCCAGGTCATCTCCCTTTCATTTCACAAAGCACCATCATGCAATGTTGGAAATTGATTTGATTTGCTGAGAAGCTTTACTATTCAAAACCAACCAAAACAGACAAAAAGCCTGTAATTAAATATCAAAAACCAATGTTCTTAAAGTTAATTTGCCCACACCATGTTTTTGGACTCCACATATATTCTCGTTTCTTCCCTGAGTCCCAGAACCTTAACTTCCAGCCTTAAAATCATCACAGATGAAAGCCAAATTCTTATTCCTTTATTATGTTTTAGTCTCTTTTACCCATTTCGTCCCCTATACTATCCTGGGTCTTGCTTTCATAATTTTTGAAAATTTGTTTGCCTAAAGAAAAAAGCCTTCTAGCCAGACTTTTATCTTAACTATTCAAAGAACCTAAAAACCTAACTTTTAAGTCTTTATTTAGAACTTCACAAATTCCCAATCAAATTCTTAGAAGGGACTCTGAAGTCACTGTGCTCTCCTCCATCACTATTGCTCCGAAAGCAGAAGGATAGATAACAGAAGACTGATTCTCCTCCTACCCAGAGCAAACCCCAAGGTGGCGCAGCAATAATTTTTCTTGCTCCACAAGGAAGAGCTTTCTAACATTTGGTGCTAACGCAAAGGAAATGAGTTGATTCTTGAGATCCTGCATTTCCCCTACCTGGATTGATTGGTTTTATTTTATTTTCTTCCCGTACCTGGATTTATTCCAGCACAGACACCAACTTACTATTTGGGAGACTGCTGCAGGGTAGAAAGTCAAATGAAAATCCCATCCAACTCTAGAGGTATATGGTCCTATTCACTCCTGAGTCATTTTTAGTGATGCCCTAGGAACATCCCCTTGTGGAACAAAAATTCCATGTAGCATAGAAAGAAAAAATAAGAAAAACAAAACAAATTAAGTCTGCGTAGCTCCTTCTGCCCAACTAATATTTTACCAGTGAATCATACAAGAACAGCGCACTCCCTTCATCTTTACTCAGTCCAAAGAAACTATCTTAATGAGAACTGCTTCATTTACTTTTTTACAATCCTCTGCTAATCCTTTAGTGTGGGTTAATGACATTTCTTGCAAAGAACGATTCCAGTTTTTGAGCCACAGTCATTCAACCCAATTCAAATCTTTAAAACCTTTTCCTTTCAGCTGTTTCTGATTC
Organism: Ailuropoda melanoleuca; assembly: GCF_002007445.2. Classification (NCBI taxonomy): domain Eukaryota; kingdom Metazoa; phylum Chordata; class Mammalia; order Carnivora; family Ursidae; genus Ailuropoda; species Ailuropoda melanoleuca. Next base: position 70,373,430 of record NC_048219.1, on the reverse strand, counting down.
TAAGTAATTTCCCTAATTCTCGAATTGATCCTTATTAGTTGAAGACTCCTCTTTGGGGAAACCAAAGTCTCTTTCCTAATCATAATGGTCCATTGAAATAGGGCTAGCTCTAATAGGGGGTTTTATTAAAAGAATTTTACAGGATATCAAATTCTGCCTTTCTATATTGCACTGAAATGATCTGCCAGGGGCGGGCATCACTGACACATCAATGTTCCTGTCTCAATAATAGATGCATATGTCTACACAATTAATTTAGCCACAGGAATTACTGACAATCCTAATAATGGTCAAAATTAATCAAATGTGGCATTACATGTCAGCACATGTTTTACGTTTCTTTTCTTGTGAATATAAAATGATGGGTCTAGACCTGGCATATTGACATTGGAAAACACAAACCATTTGTGTCTCATTACAACTTACTACTCTATCAGTTTTTAGATAATTGTTTACCACAAAGCTTTTCTCTTTAGTCTCTTAACTGCAATGAGTTTGAGGTAAAGACCATCTGTGTCTCCTAAGTACAGAGGCAGAATTTCTCTGAAACCATGTTTTGGCTACAGCCATACCTTAGCCCCAACTTCTGTATCAGCTCGACACAAAAGATACTGCCTTTCTCCTAGATGCCCTCAGTCAGGACAATCCCAATAAATGCCTAATTCTGTAGTTCCAGACACACAGTTTCTGATACTCGTAATTTCACTAAAGATTGAAGCTAAAGACGCAGCAGGGTGAGGCAGCCCCAGCATTCATATCTGGCCCTTGCTCCCTTAAGCATTACCACTGGGAGAGTGAGTTATCCTGCAGGTAACTGAAAAAATGCCCAAGTGCCCACCAAAGCCCTAAGATATTTTCACTTAGTCCACAACGTTTTGCAAGTTCCCCCAAATTTCTGTTATTCTTTGGCTTCCTGATGCTTCAAAATTTACAGACCCGCATCATTAAATCTATACTATGACACCCAATCCATTCATCATTTTCTTTTGATAACCATCATTATTAGGTGCATTTAAACCATGTTGTTATTTACTTACATTAGAACACTCATTTCTCATTAATAATCTTACTATGTGGCAATTACCTTCTTTAAAAAAAATGAGAAGAATAAGGCTCAGATTGGTTGCCCAAGACAACATTGTTCATAAGTGACAGAGACAGGATTCTAACGACATCTGTTCTATCCTGAGTCTTCTACTATTCCCACTCAATCTATAATGTTATCATTATAACGTCCAAGCATTCAAGCATTATAATATAGTCTTAATATCCATAAGTGTACCTCCACCTGTACTGTGTTGTTACAGAGGCACTCTCTTGGGGCCAATCGCTACTTTGCCTATAGCATCTGTCACCTCATTCCCTCTTCTTTATGTGCCTAGAGTTCCAAAACTGGAAGCCCCAAGACATGCCCTCAATTAGCTGGAAATTAGAATCCTATCATGAATCACTGGTCTAAGTGCCTTGAGAAGCACGGGGAGGGGAAGGTGGGGAACGATTGTTGGCTTTCTAGCTCTATCGCAGTTTCATAGCCACTTTGTGATCTTTAATCTGGAAAAGTCACAATTTTTTGCAATTGAAAACAATTACATTTTTTTTTATTTTTAGCATTATTGAGATTTAAATTGCATTATATATGTACACTATTAAAGAGCAATTTTTCAAGAATATATTCAATGCTGACAAGTCTGTTGTAAGAAAAGCATTCTTTTTTTTTAATGTTTTTTTATTATATTATGTTAGTCGCCATACAGTACATCCCTGGTTTCTGATGCAAAGTTCGATGATTCATTAGTTGTGTATAACACCCAGGGCACCATGCAATACGTGCCCTCCTTACTACCCATCACCAGTCTATCCCATTCCCCCAACCCCCTCCCCTCTGAAGCCCTCAGTTTGTTTCCCAGAGTCCATAGTCTCTCATGAAGAAAAACATTCTTATATACATCAGGAAGTAACACAACTTTTCTTAAAGCTAGGCTATATGTATTCAGAAGTTTGAATCTTTACAATACTTATAACATTTGAACGAGTAGTCTCACTTCCAGATACCCATCTTAAGAATGTAACCAGAAATGCAAACAAAAAAATATTGCTTCAGAGGTACTTCGAATAGCGATAGAGTAGAAAAAAAGAGGAAAAGTTTAAATTATGGTTAAATTCATGCAACTAAATATTATGCAACCATTAAATATTATGCTTATGACAGACTTTTAGACTATTTTTAATCTTAAAAGTAGGGGTTATTGTAGACTGTAGCAGCTTGGTATTTTCTTTTTAATAAAAGGAAATACCAAAGTCAAAAGTGGTAGTATTAAGATACTAAAAAGAAAGAAAATACAGAATAATTTTTACCCTCTAAAATTTTCTAGAGAAGGCAAAACAATGTGATTACATAGTGAATAGACAATACGCTGAAAATTCCTTATAAACATTTGATGTACCAAGAAAGACTTTGGATGGCGTTAAGCTTTTAATTCCCCCCCTGACCTAACATAGGACACAGTGCAAGTGAGACATTATGAAGTGTCACCTATAGCTTTTTTCCCAAGACCACTAGGATTTATTGTAATTGGGTTTTACTACATTCCATTAGCAAAAAAATATATGGCTAAGTATGTGTTTTCTGATAATTAATACTCTGCATTTGGCCTAATACTTCTTCTTGCACCTGAGGCATACACTAGTGGTCCTAAAACACATGCCCTATTGATCTTCACCGTTAAGTTGGCAATTAGAATCCTACTTAGCCAAATTATAAGACCTCTGTAATCCAGTAGTTGAACCATCTGAAACTAAGAAAAAGAACGCGTCCCTGAAGTCCGCAGTTGGGAATCCTTATTTCCCCCAAAAAAGAAATAAATCTTCAATGAGATTTATATCAGTTACCTGTTGCCACAAGAATACCATGAATAAACTACGCCAAAACTCAGCCTTTATTTAGTCCAGAAGTCCATACATGAGCAACTTAGATGAGGTGGGCCTTCTGGTAACAGCTGGACTCACTTGCATGTCTGGAGTTGGCTGGCTGTCAGTGATGCCTTCTGTCTACATGTCCCTTGCATCCCTCCAGGAGGCTAGCTGAGCATGTTCCTGTGGAAAAGGCAGAGGTTCAAGAGCAGAAGCAACAGTATACAAGCACTTTTTCAAATGTCTACATCTATCAAATCTGCAAATCACATGGCCAGACTCAGAATCTAGTGACAGAGAGAAACTCTGCCTCTTTAGTGAGAGGAACTTCAAAGTCACAAAGCAAAGGTCATGGATAAGAGGAGGGGTAAAGAACTGAAACCATCGATGCAATTAATCTATTATAAAGGTGCATCTAGATCCCCATTATAGCCATCTAATCTCCTGTTCAGCAAGAAGCTTACATCAATGCCACAATGGCTCACAATTGCCCCAGGATTGATTAGTGTCTTGAAAAAACCTAAAGGAGAGGTGAAATGGACCAAAAGATATTTTAAAAACAAAAACCCTTGCTATCTTGTGACCTTACACACCTGTTATACAATTCCTTAACTGGCAACCACTCATGGGTGAAGTTAATTTTGAAAGTTAACATTAATTGTATGCATAATATACATTTATATTATATAAAATAAAATAACCCAGCAATTCTTTCTAAAAGTAATTGTTAACTTTCAGATTAGCTTTTTCTAGTAGTTGGAATATTGCATCTAAACATTCTTCTCATTTCCACCCTCAAAGAGTTAGGCCATATTATTTTTTAATTCTTGAGAATGAAAAAAAGTAAAATTAAAATATCTATTATTCTTCCTAGTGTCTAACATTTTATATAGAATAAGATAGACAATAATTAGAAGAAAAAAGAAAACCTCATTTAATTTTATAATCTAACATATCAATGGGGTATGAGAAGGTATTCTTTACTAGCCAGTTAGTTTCATTCAACAGACATTTCCTCATTATCAGAATAGATAGTAAGAAAATACTTTCATTAATTATATTAGATATGCCACCAAACTAAAATGCATTTTAAAATCCTTGTTAGGGCACCTGGGTAGTGAAGTCAGTTAAGCGTCTGACTGTTGGTTTCAGCTCAGGTCATGTTCTCAGGATCATGAGATCGAGCCCCACAATGGTCTCTGCCCTCAGTGCCTGGAGTCTGCTTAAGCCTCTCTCTCCCTCTCCCTGTGCTCCCCCCCCCCGGCCACTCACTCTCTCTCAAATAAATAAATCTTTAAAAAATGAAATGAAATGAAATGAAATAAAAAAATAAAATAAAATAAAATAAAATAAAATCCTTGTTGGACAGACTAACCACAGCACTAGAAAAATAGACTTTGGTGCCTGGTTAGAGAAGGGTCAGGATAACACAAAATGAATGCCAGACACCCACAATGTTCAAAGCAAATAATTCATGATTGTTGAGAGGACTCTCAAAATGTTCTTTTCTTTGGAAGAAAGCTTTGTAATGTCAGTCTGCCCCTTAAAGTCAAATCACTTCCCTCAAAACACAATAAACATAAGTCATAATTACCCCCAGGTAATATAATAGTATGTATCAACTCTTTCCCTAACATTAGAATTATAAAAATGTTCTGTACAGTTTCACACATACTGTCATAATTCTGTGTTATTTTATTTCTTTCAGTTTTCATTTTCTCACAAAATTTAAATATAAAAGAAAGAAAGAAAATTGGTATGCATTTTCAACCCCCAATTTTCTTTCCCAATACAGAACTACAAAGTTATTGGTAACATCTGTTGTCATTGACTATTTCCATGATTTGTGTGGTACCTGAAAATTTATTATAACTAAAAAAGAGCACATTAGCTTTATCTTTGTTCAGATACTGATTCCAAGAATGTAGCAACAGCATCTGTGACCATCACTAATTAGGGAGTCACTCAGCAGAAATATGGTATAATCACATGTGGTTGATACATTGAAAATTGCAGCTAAACATAAAATGTTAATTGTTTTCTTTATAAGTCTTTAGGTCATAACCAACTGGATTGCCACAGAAACTGAACTGGATTGTAAATCTTGGACAGTCCAAAGCAAAGTTTAAAAAGAAATTTTTTGAGAAGCAAAACAAAAGGGAAAACAGGAACGAGTCCTCACCTATGGAAAAGGTCTGGAGTCAGGGCCTCCCTTTAACACCAGTGAAGACTCCATGGAAGCATGTCTGTCTGCCTGCTGTAGAAAACACCAAACTAGCAGCTGCTGAAATATGATGCCTTAAAGTTGTTTCATTATTTATTGTGACATAAATCCTTTGTCTGTGCAGAGGAGTTGGTGTAGTTTTCTATGACAATGGAAAATTTGATTTCTGGTTTGAGGTTACTCATCCAGCCACCATAAGCACTTTTAGAAGGTCATAAGTGCCTTTTGCCACTGGTACTTTCAGGATAGGTATATTAAAGTAGTAGTGATCCAACCCCACTAATGATGAAGAATGATTAGACAAGGTCAATAAATGGACAAGACGAGCAAAAACTCTACCAAAGTTGCCTTAGATTCCTTAGTAGCTTCAACAACATGGATTTATCCTTAAAGTGTTCAATCTGTGTTCTAAGATCAGAGTATAGTGTTGAAGTTTCAGAGCTGTTTCCTGAATCAACTTGGGTCTCTGCTTCAAGGACAACCAGAAATGGGTAAGTGGTTTTGTAACCTCAGGAATGTTGGGAATAAATTTTGGAAGCATCATATAAGTTTGTAATTTTTTTCAACACTGGTCTGGAACAGAAATGTTTTCCATGCTGTAATTCATAACTTTTTCTGGGACTAAATCCCCACTGTTTATAAAAGGCATAAACAATTTTCCAAAGAACTTTACAGGGATTATGGCTTGTTCTACTAGTAAATAGATGACTCTCAACATGCTGTCAATTTTCAGTCAAGATATTTTTAATCAGACATTTTATTTTCAAAATTTACTCTTCGAAACTATGAATTTTTAAAAAATTAAGAACATGACTCCTAAAAGTATGAAATGAATACTGTCAAATATTTTATTTTAATACACTAATTAATGAGGAAATCAATAAGGTATTAAAACTGGTTGAAAGGAGATTTTAAAGCACAGATATATATATATATATAGATATATATATATAGATATATATATATATATATATCTCGGCAATCAAGACTGCTAAAATGAATTTGCTAATAGATGGAAACTGGTTAATAACTTAAAATATAATATTTGAAATTATCTCTCTCACAGAGTAGAAACAAATTATATCTCTACATGACATAATTCACTTGTATTGCTGTGAATGAGAATCATTTGAGAAATACCAGTTTTCTACAATTTAATTTCTAACTCTACAGTTATGAAATTGTCACAAAAAAACAGTCAAAGTTGCATAGCCCTATTGTGTCAGATAATCCCTGCAAGAAATTCCTGACTTTCCTTTAAAAGGACAATCACCTCTTTTGCCCATTTCCAATCTTCGCATTTTTTCCTTGACAAATCTAACATTGATTATATGACTGTTCTCTTTTCCTGTATAATGTCCCTACAGAAAATGAATTGACCTATTAGGATGCTGTTCCTTTGCACCAAGATGGTAATAAAATCTTACCTGTTCTCATAAATAAATTTTGGAAATGTTTTCTTTTAATGTACTTTTCAAGTTCCAAATGCTTGAGAGAATCTGACATAATAGCCTTGTGATTTTACATTGAAATATCTAATTGATATATATTTTTAATGTAAAAGATGTAAAATAATTAAATCGTGGACAGAATATGAATTTTTTGGAGAAACTATTTTTAACATTTATAAGTTTGATTTAGCAAATTTACAAAATTTGCTCAGTGCTTAGAAAGAATATTTTTAAAGAATATATGATTTTGCAAATATATTTGCACAATATAAATGTACAACAATGTGAACTAACTATACACTGAAAAATGGTAAAAATGCTCAGCTTTATGTTATATATTTTTATCATTGAGAAAAAAGCACATTTACTTGTTTTCTAAGGTGTCTAAGATCAAGATATTTAAATTTTTTAAATGTAGTTCGAAACACATAAGAGAATGTAAAATAACTAAATTTGTAAATGGTGTTAATTGCAGGGGAAATTTTAATACACTAATTTATAAATTGATTATTAATTTTAAAAAGTTGAAGTTAATAATTCAATTTTTTAACATTGGATTTACAAACTAAATTAAAAGATATGGATTTTGAGGCAGAGGGATCACAAAATAAGGCAGTAGAGCAAAGGAGAAAACAGATCATAATAACAAGGGGTTTAGATTATATCTTGTGAGTAACAGGAAGCTACTAAAGCAAAGGGAGTAGCATATTTGCACCTTATAAAGAATAACCCTGTCTTGTTCTGTTGAGAAAAGACTAGAGGGAGATAAGATTGATGGCCAAAAAAAAGTTAATGGGTTATTGCTGATTTCAAATGAAATATGATGATGATCAGGACTAAAACAATGAAGTAGTAATTATAACCAACTAACACTGAGCACCTGTTATGTGTTAGAAACTCATTTAAAAGGCACTTTACCTATACTAACTAATTTTATCCTTGCATTAATGTCATAAGGTAGGTATTATTGTTACCTTATACAGCAAAAGAATTAATCTTCCACTCAGAATCATTGTTCAAAATCATAGGGAAATTCTAAGAATATATGATTTTGCAATGCCTTATTAACCCAACTAGGGAATGTGGAATGGGAAATCAGTTAATATGGTTAAAAGATAAACTGAGGCATATCAAAAATTTTAAGAGTTTATTTAAGCAAAAATCTATTTCAATCAGGGCAGCAACAAACCAGAAGTGGTTAGGAGGACCCCACTGACAGGAGCTGGGCAGAGAATTTATAGAGCAAAGGCGGAAGCAAAGTAAGGAAATTATTGATTGGCTTAGCTTAATTTAGTTGGTTGTTTGTGACTGGCTTTCCTTAGGTTTCAAGTCCATAACCATGAGGCATTTACAGGCTTAGATTTTGGTTTGCCTACGTAGGACACCAGGACATTAAAGCCGTCTCAGTTCAATGGCCTCCTTGTTTAAATAATTTAGCAATAGCAAAATACAACAATCATCAACTCTGTACTGCTTGAAGTTCCAACTTCAAAAAAGAATGGGTCCAATACGGGAATAATTTTGTTCACATCCAAGTTAGTCCTGATTTAAAGAACCAATCATTAACTTGCAAAGACTTCAAGTTCCAAATATACAAATAATTGATTTTGGAAAGAAACAAATGAATTTCTTATGATAAGGTATTTGAAAGAACAGTTAGTTATTGATTTATTTGTTTGTGTATGTGGTGATTGTGATGTTTTATCTCATAAGGAATCTTATTTCAGTAAATGACTAAGCAAATGAGAGTAACTTGAAAAATGGGTAAGGTTTTACATATGCCGTGAAACTTCACAGGTCATATTTTCTCTCTCAATGATAGCTTCAAATTGCTGGCAATAAAACAAGAGCTAAATCACTTGTCTCTTACAAAATGGGAGATTAAAAAATCTGCATATGGAAAACTGTCAGCCCTTCAGATGTTTTATCTGAGCTCAAGGAATTCCAGGATCCCAAGATTTTGTCGTCTTTAAGTGTCTTATTGGCCAACCCATCCCCAACCTTGCCATGCTCAGTTATATTTAAAAGCATCAGGGAGGTTCCAAAAGGCTTACTCCCTATACAAGAGAGAGAAATGGAGCCTTTGGATTATATTTTCTCTCTTGTAGTGGTAAGGAAATACATTGTTTGTCTTATATTTGCATCACAGTACAATGAAGTGGGGCCAGGGAAGAGGGTGTCTCTAAATAGGCCTGAATCATACCTTGAGGAACACACAACAGATCTGACTCCTTCGGGGTATGACTTTAAAGGAATACTATTCTAAACTTCGACCAGGTTTTCCCTTTAATATTCTACAAATTAGGCAGAAAGTTTTCCATGTACAAGCCAAAGGCAGTATCCGCTTCCTCATTACCAGCTGAACCGCCTGTTCCACAATCCAGTTCATGCACTACAAACCTTCCTGATGACAGTCTTTATCATGTGGTCATTTTCACCCATCCCTACCATTACGTCTTCTGCATCAATTAACTGGAATATTCATCCTCTTCTCTTAATTGAGATTCCCTAAAATACTATGCCAGGAATTCCTAGAAATAAACTACCAAAAAAAGTATATATCCCCAATGAGCATAATTTTAGAACGTCACATTTCAGCATATCCTCTTTAACAATAAAAGCATCTTTTGGGGAAAGAGATCATAAGTGGTCATAATAACAGTGTATGTGTTTGCCTTCTTAGGTAATTTCACCTGAGTTGTCAGTGCACACTAATTGACATTAAGCAGTAAATCAACTGGGCTCCACAACAAAGTCTTGAAATATTTCAACCCACTGAAAATGAAGCAGAATCGTTACAAATAGCTCAGATGCTTTAAAGGGACTGTGAATAGTAAAAGTCTAGTATCAGATGGAAAGTAGTATCAGGTAGTGGAAATCACAATTTGGTTGCTGAAAGACTTGAGTTCAAACCAGCATTGTCCATTCATCAGCATTTTGATCTTAAGAGGTTAACTTAAATCTCTGGGTCTTAGTTTTATCATTAACAAAATGGGAGCTATGATGACTGCCCCTTAAATTATTATGAAGTTTATTTAAAAATATATATGTAAAATACCTGGTATGTGGTAGGCATTATTATCACTCTCAGCATCAGGATTCTCAAGTAGCTGCTCCATCGCAAACTGATAAGCTGAGTAGAAAACACATTCGAAAGATAACAGGAAACAATAGAAAACTGACTCATGCACCTCTGTTAAGGAATGAGTTTGACTCTAGAATAGCAAAGGCTTCCAGAATTGTCAGCTGTAGAAAAACAAATGTTTTCAGTGAACTGATTACAGCTGCAAATGAAAAGCCATTCTTCACACTTGCAAAATGTGCACATAAAGGGAGTTGCCAGCCATGTTTATAGTAGCAGCATTTTTTAATTAGGAAAGATTATAAGATACATCGTATATGCAGTTCCTAGTGATGAAAACAGGAATAATCAAATAATAGCCATGATTTTGCAAAACATAGCCTTTTACCAAGCACCTATTGAAGCTACCAAGTGATCCCAAAGATTCACCAAATATCCTGCATGTCACTGAACACAGTGCCACAAGTTCAGCACATTTTCCTCAAGTCTTCAATGAATTATGACATGTCTATACTGTTCATAGCATGCTAAGACATATTCATGCTGTTTCTTCTACTTTAGGCACTTGTGTTCCCCCATCATAGCATATAACACAGTGTTTTATCCATAATAAGTATTCCATAATTACTTTACAGAAAATAGCCACAGTGAGCACAAATGTAATTCTTTAATCAAACAGTGGATGAATTCACTTTAAAGGGTACGATACTATTGAAACATCCATATTAAGCATGAGCTTTAATTCAGAACGGATTATAGCTTGTAAGTCAAATAATTACAGGTTTCATGTTTTGCATATTTATGTCCTAGTCTGTTTTCCATCTTTTCTTTGCAAATAATCTGGACTCATTTGGTCCCATATAGATCCCTGATTCCCATATCTGTTATCCTCTAATATGAAAAAAATTACTATTTTATCACTGAAGTCATAATGCTATAAAACAGCTGTCACAAAAACTTTCCATGACCTCACATATGTGAAAACATTAATGAATCGCAAAAGTCGACATTGGTGTTCCTCATTTTGGCACAGAAAGAACACATGTGTCCCAGGATGAATCACCCAGGAATGTGTACCAGAACCAACAGGGAATCAGGAGAAGCAGCTGTTTTCTTGGCAATAGAAGTGACAGCATCTGGAGCTTCTGTGGAGGCAGACTGCATTGAGGTACTGTGATTCTCCCTTGCCATGCTACTAAAGCAACATATCTCTGACTATCACATGAAAAGCGCCATTGTTATTTCTCCATAGCTTACAAAGGGACTGGTGATAAAGTGTGCTTACCAGCATATTAGAAGACCACTTTTCTATGCAAGACTTCACAAAGATCCAGCAATGAAACTCTGCCAAAGTAACTCACCTCCAACAAATAGAAGTTTCCTTCTCACATAAAGTCCGGGATGGACAAACAAGAGCTGATATGGTGGCTTCATCATCACCTGGGACTTAGATTGCTTTCTGTTCCACTTAATGATTACTAATACTTGGTCCAACATGGTGCTGCAACCATCATATCTGAATTCTAAACAGGAAGCAAGTAAGGGGGAGCAGGTTTAAAGCACACCTACATCCTATCTCAAGGACGTTTCCCAGAAACTGTCGTGCACTGCCACTTATATCCTTTTGGCTAGACCTTTAGGCATACAACCATCCTAGTTGCAAATGTTGTCCTTATTCCAGGCAATCATGTGTCCAGTTACAACCATGTGTCCAGTACAATCATGTACCTTAGATTTCTCAGAAGAGGAGATGGATATTAGGGTAGGCGATGTGAATCTATGCCATAGTAGCTAAAATGCCAAGAATTTGAGTAGATTACAAGACAAAAAATATTTTGGATCTTGGATATCATTCTAGCACAGATCTAGAGAGAAAGGAAATGCTATGGTGCTGGCTTTGCTACTCACCCATGAATCAATACAACTTGTATTCGCAGAGTTCTCTTACAACATTTCTGAAGTCCTTACACAATAGTTTTTAATGCCAAAAGTTATACAGCCCTCGGATGGTTTCTAATCAATCACAGTGGCCAGAATCCCTTATGGGACTTATTTTTATTATATACACTACTTGGTCAAAGAAATGTTTACATATTAGAATGCCTTTGGTCATTGTGATTTAGATGTCAATCAGGAGCCAACAAGCACAAAAGTTGAGATGGGTGATAAATAGAGAACCAGAACAACAAATTGTGAGGTAGGAGCTTGCAATAGTGGATTGACACCTCACTAACCACTCACTACTCCCCTCCCAAGTCTCTGTCACCCAAGTTCAGGCCAATTAGTCATCATACTAGAACATAGGCCAGCCACATACAAGGTCAACCTAAAACACTAATTAATGTGCATGGAGAAACAAATGGCTCCGTTTAACACAATGTGACAGTTTCAGTAATACAGTAAACTCAGATGAGGAGTACAGTTCAATCACTGAGGTACTTGGCAGAAAGCAGAAGAAAGCCTCTTGGCAATCCACCTGTGTCATGTTTTTGAATGTCCACAGACTTCAAGCTTCTTCCTTTCTCTTTTGAGGTAGAAGATAAAGATTTTTTTTTAAAGGACAGGTTTTCCACATTGGTCTCTAATACAAATGGTAGCCAAGTTTTTTTAGCCATTCCAGGGTCATTCTGTTTTTTTTTGTTTTGTTCACTTGTGTTTAGTTCTGCTCTTTTAATGCGACAATATGACTGAGGGGCAGATGTGTCTTCTCTCCTACCACTATTTGGTAGCAATTCTACCGTAATTACTCCACAGGGTAATCCCAATGTACTTCTACCTTCTGTCAGTGCTCCTGCATATAATAAATATCGTGATTCAACACCACAATCCAATGACAAGTACTCACAAGGACTTTCCAGTGAAAACATGTTCTACCCCAATTACTTGCAAAAGGAAATGGAACTTCTCTTAATAGATTGTGGTAGCCAGCCTCCTAAATGGCCCCCAACAGTCCTCACTTCCTATATTCATGCCTTGTGTTAGTCTCCTTCTTTATGAATCAGAGCAGGTCTATCTGATAACTACAGTACAGACAGACGTGACAGCATGACTTCCAAGGATAGGCTATCAATGGTATTGAAGCTTTGGTTTGTCTAAATGGCTCACTTTGGTGGAAACTATCCACCACATCATAAGGACAGTCAACCCAACCATACAGAAAGGCCCTCAGGGAGAGGAACTGAGACCTCCAATTTGCCAGTCATATGATTTAGTTACTTTTGTGGGGGATCCTCCAGCCCTAGTCAAGGCTTCAGCCCCACCTGACATCTGACTGCTATCTCATGAGAACCTTCAAGTTAGAACAGTTCTGCCAAGCTGTTCCCATACTCCTAACCCACAGAAATGGTGATAGATAATAATTGGTTAGGTTGTTTATAAGCTTCTAAATTGAGTGGCAATGTGTTACACAGCAATAGATAACTAACACACACACAATCACATATAACCCTCTCCTTTAGTGCTTTTACCTGTTGGCTAATTCCCCTAGAGCAATACATTGACCAGTATCTCCCTTCAAGTGTTCCTGCAAAACACACACACACACACACACACACACACACACACACACTCAAGTGTAATCAGATTGACCATTTGACAATATCGAATTAAATTGTACCGGTTACTCGGGTAAGGCTAGTATGAGACTAATCTGGCCTGACTAATCCTATTATCATGCCTTGCCCCTCTCTTACAGATCTCCGAAAATGTCTCCATGATGTCGTATTTTAAAATAGTCATATTGTTCCAATGAATCAAGGAGACAATCTAGAGTTTGAGGAGACGTAGCCTCCTCCAGCTGACTTTAACATTATCAGGCTGTGAAAAATGTCTCTCATTTGTTTAGATGTCTTCATGTATCTGCCACGTCTGAGCCACTTAGTTCCCTCTTGTTTCAGAAAATGTAATCAATCTTTTCAGCCTGGGATGTGTCCTCTTACTCGTTACTCACTACTGCCACCTCCTGGATGTCTAACCCTTAGTAAATATGAGATCACAATGTTTGAAGGTACCAGTTCTTGTCTAAAGACGTTTAGAAAAGGCTTTCCTCCAACATAGTCATACTCACTTTTTAGTCACTTTCATTTATTTAAGCAATAAGTACTTAGCCCCACATGTAGTAAACCATGAGATTATAATATGCTTAGCTAATAATTGAGGCAACAGAATGGAGCTTCTATTCATAGCTTCTCTCAATGTCTAATAGTTTTTCTGAAACCAGCTGTGTGACTTGGAACAAATCACCTGAGCTTTCCGTGCCACCAATGCCACCATTTAAAATAAAGCAGTAGTGTTGATCCACTGATCTAAAATGGGGAGGAAAAAGAAACCAAATTATTTTAAATTATAAAGTTATATTATGCTAGCCTAAAAATGTTCAGTGTGATGGTTTAAGGGAAATCCACATACACACACTCTCATCTTTATGCTACATACTCTGAAACTTAAAAGTTCAACCAATAAAAGTTATCCTTAATGATATATAACTTTAATGCCATTCTCACTTTGTGCTTCTGAATGAATACTTGACTCCCTCTCTTGTCAAATGCATATCTAAATCAGAACACCTTACCTGATGAGTCCTCTGGTTTTAAAATATATATCTGTATTTCTGGTTACATTTGTAATTGACCTATGCTTACTGTTATTCCCCTTATTTTCAAAATATATGCTTGAATTGTTTCTCCAATGTATATTGTAAATTTGTTTAATTGTGAATACAGAAGCCCCTTCTTCTATGGATTTCAAAATAATTCCTGGAAGGGGGAGGAGGGAAGAAGGGCTGCCTTCTTGTATAAAAGGGAATTTGTAAAACTGATATATTCAGAACTGAGATGAATAGTCAGTCACTTGGCTTCTGACTGGGGGATGATCCCAGTTTTTTCCTGCACGTCGATCCTGAAGAAATGATAAAAGCCATGTTTTAAAAATGTCCAAATCTTCAGTCTTATTTCCACAAGTGAAAATGTTGACAACTAGTTCTACCAAACATGTGCATAGTCATTATCCTTTCAATAAACAGTCTGCCAGAAACTAAGATAACACTGTATGTTAACTATATTGGAATTTAAAATTTTTTAAAAAAAGGTCCACCGACATAAATACCACATTTATTTGGCATGCTTCCTCTTCAATCATTTCACCAAAAGCAAATACACACACACTCACACATTCATTCACACACACAGAATTTTCTAGTACTTCTCATGGAATGTAGGTGTTGGTAGCTGTTTCATTAAATCCTGTTTGAACAATTATCTTTTTACTTCTTCAGCTATTCTTTCTAAACTGTGAAGAAACTATGCTATGCATAGTGAAAACAGTATCATGGAAGTAGTGAGCATTCCTCCTGATCCCCAGTGTCCCACAGCAGCTCTCAGAAACAATCTTGAACAGAATACCAGCAAACAATTAGGTTAAAATGAATTGGGTAGTTTTAAATTAAAAATCAAATTTAAAAGGAACTTAAATTCCAGGCCTCTCCTTAAATCCATCCTTGTCTGTGCTGGAATGTCCTTCACCTGCCTTGACCTGAGAGGTCAGTTTTATTTCACCAAGACTGAAATATAGTATCTCAATAAAGGAAAAATCACCAGAGTGCTACATCATCCTCTTTTTTTTCTTTCTTTCTTTCTTTCTTTCTTTCTTTCTTTCTTTCTTTCTTTTTTTTTTTTGGTTGCTATTACTTGGAACAAATTCTGTCTGAGCAGATCAACTATTCAATGTCCAGTGGCTTTGGCTGACAGACTACATTCCAAAATGGACATTTACCCAGGATGAGGAGGGGAGAGCGCAGGCGGTGGATTGACAGGGAGCCAGCTTGTGGCCATATGCAAACGAAACAGCTTGAAGTCAAGCCTGCCTGTTCCTCCCACTCTCCCATCCTCTTCAACTTGCAGCCCAGCTGTCAGTGCTGCCCGACCTCCTCTCCTATGCCAACCAGAGAACACTGTCTAGATGGCCTAACCTATTTTTTTTCTTTCTTTCTGCCTCCCATGGAGTCTTCACCTCCCCACTGTGCAAGGAGCAGGCACCCTGAGTGTCTCATGTCGTTATTTTCCCATTTGCCACTCCATGCTGCGAATTTAATTTTAGCACTGTGTATGTGAAGAATTGTCCATTTATATTCTTAAAAGGCAAGAGAGGCCATTAAGCTTGTTCACATATTCGAATGTTCCTTTCCAGTAACAGTGTGAGCTGTCCGATTTGATGGATTTTTGAAGCTGCGATCTTTGACATATAAAATGTCATATAAGCCTTTAAATTCTAGGACTGGGCTATTTGGGGGGGGGGGAATTAAAAAAAAAAAGCACCTTCCCAGAGTTGTATTTATTGACGATTAATACTTATGAAATAAAACAGATACTATGAGATAGAAAAAATACCAGGTGACAAGAATGTAGCACTTCACAGTTGTTTCAAGAATTTTATTTTTATCCTACTAGCCCCTCCAATCCCTCCTCACCATCTCCAGCTCTACCAAGGAAACCTTAACGCAGAGAGAAGGGAGAAACCAAAGTGATTCCTTCCTTTATTCAGACAAAACGCTAATCCTCTTTCCCTTCTTCCCGCAATTGCAGATCAACACACAAACACACACAAAGATGCTTTACTCTCTGCTTAAGGCTTTGTGAGGAAAATGGACAAGGGTGGGTGAGTGGAAGGAGAGAAAGGAAGATGACGAGGGGAGAGAAATGATTGTGTAACTGGATGTGTTTCATCTACTTCAAAGAGGGAGCAGGCATCGAGTCCAAAGAACACCCACTTCCTCTTGCTACTTTCCACTGCACTTTTTAAAAATAACTTTTATTTTTAGAGCAGTTTTAGGTTCACAGCAAAATTGAGCAGAAGGTACAGAGAGTTCTCATATACCTTCTGTCCCTACACATGCAGAACTTCACCCATTACCAACGTCCCCACCAGAATGGTACATTGACCACAATTGAGGAACCTATATTGTTACATCATTATCATCCAAAGTCTGTAGTTTACATCACGGATTACTCTTGGTATTGTACATTCCATTGACTTTGACAGATGCATAATGACATGCATCCACCATTATAGCATCATACACAGCAGTTTCCCTGCCCTGAAAATCCTCTGTGCTGTGCCTGTTCACCCCTTCCTCCCTACTTGCCCCTGGCAACCAGTGATCATTTTACTGTCTCCATAATTTTGCTTTTTTCCAGAATGTCATATAGTTGGAATCATATGGTTTGTAGCCTTTCCAGATTGGCCTATTTCACTTAGGAATATGCAACTTTCATCCTTATCTTTTCATAACTTTTCCACTGCATTTTAATTGATTGCAGACATGGATACTAACCAAATCCTAGGATACAGTTAAAACGAACATAAGGTTCAGAGAATAGATGACATTAGTTTCCCGAGAAAGAGCTAGAAAGAAAATAGTAAAGCAGTGTCTTCTTCTGCCTTTAATGTCATTTTCCATTTTAGTAATTTCAAACAAAACCTCAAAAACAAAGTATGGTAGGCTGATGGACACAGTGAAAAGAGCCAGAAACACCCAACTGTGGAACCCAACTCTCACTCTTGTATACCTGTAAAGTTTGGGGAAGCTTTTTAGCGTCTGTGTAAAAATTTGCTGTTTTTAGAACTTCATATAACACCAGCACATTATCCAGGCCATCATAAGGACTCAAAAAAGTTATTAGAGTATCATAATGCAGATGTGTGGCAGTATATAATGATTAACAAAGAGGCGTTCTCTGTCCCTGAACTTGAAACTGAAGAAAGTGAATGTGCCTTCTGAACTAGAAAAGTGCATACATGATGGTTGTAGTAACTGTAGATTTTAACAAATCTAAAGAATTTAGAAAAGCTCAAAAGTGAAATCAAAGTAATTATAATTTAGTAAGCAAGAGCCATTGAGATTGAATCGTATCATGTCTAAAGAAGGACTGAATATGTTTTAAAAAAAAGTAGGACTAAATAAATCAGACGAGGATTGTCAGATGAAAAAATAAAAATAAAAATAGATGCCAACATCCCAGAGATTGGTAGTTTCCAGCCTATCCTGGGGAGAGTGACCAGGAATATGGAGCATGCGAACTCCTCAGATAGGTTACCCTATTGTAGAGCAGGTATGATTCATTGGGCATCACCTGACTTGGATGAAATATGCTTTATTATCCTTTATTTCACCTTCTTCAATGCTGGGACAACTTTCTGATATTCATTTGGCTTCTGGTTATATTGAAAAATTGTCCTGAATAGCAAGCACCACCATCCTGCTCTAGAAAATAATCTCCCATTGTATTTTCATGAATTGTCTATCCGGGTTATCTACTACAGTCTCTTTTATGGTGATTGGCATTACTTCACTGATCCGAGTCCAGTGAATGCTGAGATACTGAATGATTCAGAAGTGGTCTGAACCACAGTGAATTCACCAGCCGATTTGTTCTTTCAGCAATAATCTCATCTTCTCCTGGTGGCATCTTGTCTTCCGCTCACTACTCCTACGCCCTACCCTTTTCCTACCCATAATAGTAATCAGTAGTGCTTAAAAATCATGTTTGATTTCCACTGGAAGATAGAAGAAAAATTTCAAGTGAAGACGGTGCTGTCCCAGGAAACGAAATAAAGGAAATGACTCTTTAGGTCATAGCAAAAATTCCTCCAATGTTTCAGTTATTTTGGTGGTGGGAAGGAGGCGGTAATTCTCAAAGCAAAAAGTCTCAACTAAAATAAAATGTAACAAATTTTAAAATAAGAAGATAGGAGATATGTCACATAATGAACAATACAGGAAACAATTGCAGTGATCTTGGAGCTGTGGGCAATAATTCTCAAAGCAAAATAAAATGTACACATTTTTAAGACAAGAAAATAAAAATATGCCCCTCAATAGAAAGATACAGGGAGCACGATTTTCAGAAGGGGTGATTAAGAACAAAAATAAAGATCTTGTTATTAGGCTTGCCACCTGGAAATTTACTGAATTTAAAAGAAATGGCCTTGAAAGCTGCACTAAACTGAGTCCATTTTAGTGGACTACTTAAAACAGAGAACTGTCTCTCTGGTCCCTTGGAAAATAATAGAATTCAAGTGCAGTACTAATCCAATAAAGAATTTTCAAGAGTCAATAGCAGCTACTTAGCATGGTGATAGGCACAAAGCCAGTACTGTTGACTTCACTTCCGTTACTCAGAAGTATTGCTTTGCTATTAAACTATGGCTTTTCCCCCTAAGCATGCCTCGTAATTTATTCCATCTGGAAGATCTGCATCAAGCGCAATTTAAAATCTCAGGCTCTATTCTCTCCTGGTGCAGAAGCATAACTCCCATTAGTGCTAATGAAAGCTATCTGTATGTCTCAAGCAGTGTACCTCTCGTAAGTGTTTAAGAACCAAAATGTTTTATGTCCTGTGAGAGAAGCAGCATTAAAGAGAATCTGGATACAATTTAACAAGGTTAAAATGCAAAGGGTGGATTGTTTTCCAGATGACAGTATTCCTTAAAAAGTATGTCATGTTTCTGTCAAAAAAGCCCAGCAGGGTTCTCACATACTCACAGGGGGGGAAAAAAAAAAAAAAAGCATTCCCAACTTTGAACATACACAAAGAATAAGAAATACTTCTATTTTTAAAAAGGAAGTTTGAAGGTTGGGATTGCTATTCTTGCCTTTTTTTTTTTTTTTTTTTTTTTAGAGGAGAAGGGATATGTGTGTGCCCTACGCGCGTAATACTTCACTGCATTCGCTGATAGACCTTAAATAATATGCTATGGCTCTTTTGGTTTGCCGTAGGATGCAAAATAAAAAGTCTCTGCACTTTCTGTCTTTGTGGTGGCCCAGATTGAGTAGGGAAATATATTTGCCAAAAAAAAGGGGGAGTACATACTTTATCTGCAGAGTACCCCTTTGCCTACAGTCAGAAGCTCATACAGTCTTGGGCAGGCCCTATCCTCCTCTAGCTAGATCATCAGTAAGTTAGAAATATGTTTTGTAAATTCGTGACTAAGAGTGTGTCATTTCCAACCTCCATCACACTCCACTGCTGTTGGATTCCGTTTTTCTGGCCAGCGGGCTGCTGGAGTCCACAGAATATCCCCAAACCGCATACGGAGCTGCCTGCAGCCACTTCCTTCCACAGCATCCCCAACCTTGCAGCTTCCTCCCACAGGTTCTCCTGGACAGCTCGGGAGCTTGTTTGGAATACCAAAACCTCTGAGCTGCTGCAAGCGGTTTCAAGCCTTCCCCCCACCACCACAACCACTTAATGAAACAAAGGGGATATTTGATGCTTCCTGAAAACACAGGCATAATCCTGAGGAAGATTAAAGGATTTCATCATATTGTGGAATCAAATGGCTGTTCAAAAAAACTGGGATCGTCTCCAAGTTTTGATGTGGGGAAAATTTTGGTTATCACAACATTATCACTGAGGCTGTACGTCGCACAAAACATATAAAGCAACATCACTGCTGATTAAACACTATTAGCATATTCAGTTGGAAACACAAATGTAAACACAGATTTCCAATGTTTGCATCATGTACAATTGCAATATTCATCTTTGGGCAGCAATGAATAAATAGAGACCCAGAGACAGAAGAAAGGCTAGGGTGCACACTCAAACGTGTAAATGAATGCTTAAAATAGCTGAGGAGGTCTTATTTATCTTATTAAAAAAAAAACTGGTTAAGTTCTTTTTTTTTTTTTTTTACAGCTTGTAGCTATTATGTACTTGTGATCTTGCCAAGTGGAATGTGGCTGGGAGCATATGTTTAATAAAAGTGTGTGCGGGCACGCACACATACAGTCACACACACACACATTAAAGCAATACCATGGTTTCCTCTGAAACTGACAGATGCAAAGCACCTTGGGAATTGAGGCACTCCTCTATTTTAACTCTCCACATTATGTTCAGGCACTTGGAGTCTGAGTATGTTAGAGCAAAGGGAAATAATTAAGCCTTGTGCACATCAAGAGCAGTAAGTGCTGACAGTCTGGAGCAGTTACTTTTGTTTGTCCAGATTTTTAAAGTGTTTTTTCCCCCAGTTTTGGATTTCATGCATTTTCAAGATGCCAGAAAGTCAGTCTACATTGTGCGTAGTTGTTTCCTTCTTCACTGACTTCTACCAGGCTCACAGTCCATGTATAGCCCACCTCTACAACCATCCAGACCTTAGTAGCGGTATTTTGTGCCTTTATGCCCATCTTTTTTTCCCTCCCACAAATTCCTAATTTGTTGTTGTAAGCCACTACAAGTTCATGGATTAAGAGAGACCATAAACAAATAATTTTCAAAAATGTGTACATATTCATGAAGAGATATATTGAGATAATATTATGGTTATGTTTATATTGGGCTGAAGTTGTTATTTATCCTATATCCACAGGCATCAAAGATGGAGCCCTTGAGAGGAAAAGTCTGAGATTCAAAAACCTGAATTGATATCCAAATTTTGCAACTCCCTAGGATATAATTGTATAATTTTCTCATAGTGACTTAACCTTTGTAAGCTTCTTAATTGGGAAGATGGTATAGTTGCAATATGTAAGTGGTTTTTGACTTCGTTTCATGTAAAAACTTACCCAGGACCAATATTTAAAAGAACCAAAATTGAAATGACCCAAACCGAAGCTGGATGGAGTGTGGTGCTCCTTTTCTACTACCTTCTCTTTCACCTCCCATTTCACCTTCTTTGTCACCACCGCTTCCTACAGTACTTCTTCCATGAAATCGAAGGAGCACTATTGAAAACTGGTGAAAGACATCATCTCCATGGACTCATTCAGATTGAAATTATTTTATTCTAGGTATACTTAGAACAAGAGTGGTAGTCAAAACATTTAACATAGAGAGGACGGGTGTCGACCAGTCAGAATGAACTCTGGTTGAAACCAGCCAGTAACCTGTAGCTCCGTCTACCAAGTGAA
Organism: Ailuropoda melanoleuca; assembly: GCF_002007445.2. Taxonomy (NCBI): domain Eukaryota; kingdom Metazoa; phylum Chordata; class Mammalia; order Carnivora; family Ursidae; genus Ailuropoda; species Ailuropoda melanoleuca. The sequence goes on along the minus strand of NC_048219.1, from coordinate 70,351,852 downwards.
GATCAGTACTGACTTTGAGATTCATACTAACCATGCTTAATCGCTAATGAATGACTGAAGCTCACTTACAGGGTGAATATCTGCCAATACTGTTCAGCAGGGCCTTTGGGAGAATACAATGAGATAACAGCTATGAAAGTGCCTGGCATGCTGTTACACAGACGGGGGAAGAGCACACAGACTGCGCACGGATCCGTGCTCCTCAAACACATACCTCCCCCCAAAACAAACAGCAACTTTCGGACCCAACATAGTCTAACTCTTTATTTAAAAACAAAACAAAACAAAAACAAAACAAAAACAAAAACACCAAAACTTCTCTGAAGATAAACTTCATAGACACATGACTAAAAGTTCTACCCTATTAGCATCGATACCCACAGCACTTACCTTCTCCATCCGAAGGACCGGCTGCAGTTAGATCCTGGCATTCACATCTTCCTCAAAGGGCTTTCGAGGCTGGGAATGTTCCGTTTCTGGATTTGGGTGCTGGTGTGTTCAGTTTGTATAACTTTACCGAGCTGTATTTTTACGATATGCACACTTTTCATTAAGAATTTCTACTTCGGTGAAGTTTTTTACAAAATCTTCCCAGGAGCATAAGACAGACAATTTCTTTAGAGCTAAATATGTGTATTGGTTTTCTATTAATGAGTAACAAAATTTCCATAAATTTAGCAGCTTAAAACAACACACATTTACTACCTCACAGCTTTCAGTGCTAGGAGTCCAGCACGGCGTAGCTGTGGGTCCTTTCATTAGGGTCTCACAAGGATGCAATCAAGCTATGGGATGGTTCGCATCTTCATCTAGCTTGAGTGAGGAAGAATTTACTTCAAGGCTCTCTCAGATTGTTGGCAGAATTCATTTCCTTGTGCTTGTAGGACTGAAGGTCCATTTCTTACTGGCTATTGACTGGCAGTCCCCTCCCCCCCCCGCCGCCTCTTGTTCTAGAGGCCACTTGCACTTCCCTGCCATGTGACCTTCTCCATAGGCAATCCATAGCATGGTGGTTGTTTCCTCAAGGCTAGCAGACTCTGCTAAAATTGACTCGTATTTAATGAAATATAATCATGGGAAGGATCGACTCCCTCACTTTTGCCAATTCGATTGGTTAGAACCAAGTCACAGGCTCCACCCACACAACCCACTGGGTTGTGTCTAACCCAATCTCGAAAAGTGCTCACTACTTGTGCTTACTTTTACCCAGAACAAAAATACAGTTGTCTCCAAAGAACCTTAAATCTCCAAAGCACAGGCAACGTTTTGGGCAGTTTCTGTCCTTTATGTTTTGGAACTGCCTGGAACTTTATAAGATAGCTTTATAAACCTCCTAATCAAGAATGCAATGTCATTGAGGATCACTGTATTGCCTACATGTGCATAGTCAGTGTGATAAGAAAGACTCAGATATTGGATATAAAGTCTTGATCAGAGAATTGTTGTCCAAGATGGAAATACAGATTTAGGAGTCACTGAAAAGAGAGAGAAGTGTGACATCTTAGGGTCCTTAAGCCATACTGGAGTTAAATTATCCCAATTAACAGAGGGCACAAGGATCCTGGGTTGGGGGGTGGGAAAGATAATGGGACTAGAAGAAATGTGAGACCTAGCTGATATCAACTGATTGTACTCCAAAATCATATATAATATTCTTTGGATCTCACTTTACAACCAGAACTCACTGGGCAGTAATTGAGGGATATTTTCCAAAACCCTATACCACGTCAACCAAGTGTCAGCTGGCTTGGTTGATAAATTCTCTATCCACAGTGAACAAGGGTTGGGCTAAAGCAAAGCAGGACTTTGAAGGGTCACATGCCTTCGTAGACCTATACTGGATATTTCAGTTGTTGACTACTTGTAAGTTTGTTTGCCCCTTTATAAATGACAGTACTTTGCCATCTTGCCCACTGATTATTTCCTTGACCTTGAGATTTGAGGCTAAGTAAGCTATGGTGGGTGAAACCTCTAGCATGAAAGAACTGGTGGTTGAGTTTGATGGTTAATTTCATGTGTTAATTTGACTGTGCCACAGGGTGGTGCTTAGATATTTGGCTAAACATTAGTTCTGAGCGTGTCTATAAAGGTGTTTGTGGATGAAATTAACATTTGAGTCTGTATACTGAGTAAAACAGATCATCCTCCCCGGTGTGGGCAGGCCTCATCCAATCTGTTGAAGGCCTAAATAGAATAAAAGATGGCTCTCCAGAGTCTGGACTTCTCAGCCTCCATAATCACATAGGCCAATCCCTTATAATAGATCTCTCTCGCTCCATATATATTCATACACATACATAGAGAACCCTGACTAAATACACTAAGGTTACTTACAATTAAATTCTGGATTTTGCAGCTAAGCTGGTACCAGGAATTTTAAAAAGGAAGTTTTTGCTTGTCCTGAGATAATTTATAGGAAAATGCTTGGTAAACTAAATGTCCTTCAAAAATACCATTCTAATAAAGAATAAAGGGATCTTTCTAATGAAGAAAACAGCAACTAAAAATTAAAAGTAGGTTTGCAATGATATGGATGGAACTAGAGGGTGTTATGCTAAGCAAAAGAATAAGCCAATCAGAAAGACAATTATATGATCTCACTGATATGTGGAATTTAAGAAACAAAACAAAGGATCAAAGGGGAAGAGAGGAAGAAATAAAACAAGATGAAATCAGAGAAGGAGACAAACCATAAGAGACTCTTAATCATAGGAAACAAACTGAGGGTTGTTGGAGAGAGGGGTGGGGGGATGGAGTAACTGGGTGATGGACATTAAGGAGAGCATGTGAGGTAATGAGCACTGAGTATTATATAAGACTGATGAATCACAGACCTCTACCTCTGAAATCAATAATACATTATATGTTAATTGAACTTAAATAAAAATAAATAAATTTTTAAAAATTAAAAGTAGGTAGTTTTTCTAATATAAAAGATGATAAATCAGCTACATAAAAACATGCCAAAATTTGTGTAACTCTCTACACTGATCAATTAGCTAAAGAATGATGGAATCTCTATTTTATTTTAGATATATAAACAATATCTAAGTTGTAGGAAATGCAGAAGATGCCAAAAGCTAAAATACTTGGCATTCTCAGCTAACTATTCCTTTGCATCTTTCCCAGGAAATGACAAAATTTGGGGTGCCAAATTTGGTTCATTCATGGCCAAGAAAATCATGAATAAACACCATGAAATCTCAGGATATCAATGATATCTGTTGAGGTGTTCTTAAAGATATGTTTACAATTCTTTGATAGTCTTCCCTTTAAGAAGGGTAGCTCAATTTCTCTCTCCTTGAATGTGAGCTGGACTCAGGACCTTTCTTCTAGCAAATAAAACAGCAGAAGTAATGGTGTATCACTTCCAAGATCGGTTATAAAAATCCTGCCGCTTCCATCCTGGGTCCCTTTCTCTCTCTCATCACTCAGCTGCCATGTTGTTGGAGCAAACCAAGAGGATAAAGGCCCAAATAATCAAGGACTGAAGTCTTCTGACAACAACCCAGTGAATGAGCTTGGGAATGGATTCACCAGCCCCTTCAGATGACTGAACCTCAGCTAACATCTTGACTGCAACCTCAAAAGAGTCCCAGAGTCAGCATTTTCTAGCTCTACCACTCTCTGATTCTTGGCCTTCAGAATTTATGATAATAAATGTTTGTTTTTTTAAGCTACTAAGTTTGACAGTAATTTAGATGTAGCAATAGATAACTAGGACATTTGTATAATTTTACTCCTAGATTGGGTAAAATATTTCAGGTTTAATAAGTTTCCCATCACATTTAAAATACCTTCTTTACCACAAACATCAAAATATTTAAAAATGAAGTTGTATTTTAGATTCTTACCTATCTTCAATTTCTTTTAATGAGCTACATCATACTAAGGGCTAGTTGGAATAGGCTTAGGACTCTACATAACATGCAATAAAACAATGGCTAATGTACTGAGATCTTCTTTGGTGCCCAATTTCTTGTTAAGCAATCTCTGTATTATTTCGTTTAATTCTCTCAATAATGAAATGAGATAGGTATCAGTATTGCTTTATTTTTGAGAAAACTGAGACTCAGAGAGGGCATACAGAGTTCCCAACAATACATAATTAGTAAAAGAAACAGCCACTTTGAAATTAAAGTCTAGTAATGCCAAGTCACTTTCTCCCACCTCTCAGAGTAGTTTCCTTCTTTCCTTTTCCTTTTCTTTCTTTCTTTCTTTCTTTCTTTCTTTCTTTCTTTCTTTCTTTCTTTCTTTCTTTATTTTCAGAGAGCATGAGTGCTAGCAGGGTGGGGAGGAGCAGAGGGAGAGAGAGAATCCTAAGCAGGCTCCATGCTCAGCATGGAGCCCAATATGGGGCTCAATCTCACGACCTTGATGTCATGACCTGAGCCCAAACCAAGAGTTGGACACTTAAACAACCGAGCCACCTATGCACCCTAGGTCATCTCCTGCCATCAGACACCTGGTACAAGGTTTTGCCTCTTCACACTATTGGTCTGAGAGTATCTACAGGCCTCACTTCTAGAACGGCCTTTTTTTGGGGACAGTTTTGCTGTAAATCTTTTGATTTAGAATGAATTCTTTTTTTTTAGATTTGATTCTTTGTCCTAGATAGCATCTTAAGCCAGTCTCTTCCCCGAATGAGGACTTTAATTTCCCATGGTTTCATGCCTCCAAGCAGAAGAAGCCACCTCTCCCAATATTGCAGCCCACTCAGAGCCCTTGGATCCCTGTTTGCCTGGCAAGAAAATTTAGGTATATATGAAAGTAGGAGCCTTATGCCAAAAGTTATAGGGGATCAGGGTATGAATAGTAAGGAACAGACTACTTTAAATATTCAAAGCTAGCCACTTACTAGATTTCATCTGTAGCCAACAGGAAAGTATATACGATCCATCAAATTCCCTAAATTCTGAAGTTAATTGAACTTGATTCGTCATATTATTTTTATGATGTTACCAATGATTTCATATCACAATGGTTTAAAATGGAGAGAATAGGAGAATATCTACAAGAAAAGTTTATGTATTAAGCAAAATAGTTTTGTTGGGGTGAAAAGAGCATTTCTGAATTCTCTCATTTAATATCTCTTTCAAGTGTCTTTTTTTTTAATAAAAAAAAATACAGGAAGTATACAAGATGAGCCTGGAGCATTTTGTAGTTTGAGGTGCCAGAAAATAAGGAAGTGCTTTAAAAAAATAATGGGATATGTCAAAGGGACAAAGAGCGAACTGAAAGGGCTCCCAATGACCAAAGTTGAAACAACTGAGCAACAGAATAAATTAAGCAGCAATGGATGATAACCCAAAGTATAAAATAAACATCCATGAGTCACACTGACATAAATAAATGATTAATTCAAAAAATAAATAAATGAGAGAGAAGAGACAGAAAAATTCCAAATAATTTATATAGAAATTCCTTAAGGAGATGGAACATAAATTTTCATTCTTTTGGACTTCTTTCCAAAAAGTACAGTATAGAAAGATGAGGGAGACTAACTTTATAACAGAGAAGCCTGACAAACACAGGTATCTCAGTCAGTGATAAAAATAGCATTTTACCTTTATTGTCTTCATCCAAAGCATTCATAAGCCTATTCTAATCATGAGAAAAATGCCAGACAGATCCCTATTGGGGGACATTCTAGAAGATACCTGACAAGTACTCCTCAAAACTGTCAAGATCATCAAAAACAAGAAAGTCTAAGAAGTTGTCACAGTCAAGAGGAGACTCTGGGGGCATGATGACAAAGTGTAATGTGGTACCCTGGATGGGGTGCTGAAATAGAAAAGGTAGAGTAGGTTAAAAACTGAGGAAATCTGAATAAAGCATGGACTTCAGTTAATAATAATGTCTAATAAGGGAAACTGGGTGTGGGGTGAATGGAACTCTCTGTAATAGTCTCACCCTTTCCCTATAAATATAAAACTGTTCTAAAATAAGAAGTTTATTTAACAATTTTTCTTCAAGGTTAAAAAAAAGAAAATAGTGGCGCCTGGGTGGCTTAGTCTGTTAAGTGTCTAACTCTTGGTTTCAGCTCAGGCCATGAGGGGGGTTGCAAGATGGAGCCATGAGTCAGACTCTGCGATGGGTGTGGAGCCTGCTTGAGATTCTCTCTCTCCCTCTTCTTCTGCCCCTTGCCATGCCCCTCATCTCTCTCCCTCTCAAAAAATAAAAAAATAAAAAATAAATTAGAAAAAAGAAAACACAATCATATGGAACATTTATTTAACTTATGTGACTTCAAATGTACATGCTCAGCAAAGATAAAGAGGGAGGAGTGTGGTAAAGAGCAGAAATACAGTAGTTAAATATTTTGAAGTGTTAATGTGCACATCCTGGAGCCTCTTCCTCTCTTCCCCATTCTGCTTCCCAGCTTGGACAGTGAGTTTTGAGTGACTCACTGCATAATCAGAAACATCCAGCTATTAAACACCATTGCTACTCTGAGAAAACAGAATTCAGATTCCTCCTTCCAAATTAAATCTTTCCCTGTCTGAGGAAAAAAAGATAGTTGGCCACAGAAGGGAAAGACTGGTTACTCTAAAAGGAAAGTGAAGATCAAACAACTGCTGGAGGAGAAACCTCTGTTCACACTCAGCAATGGCAGCTGCATGGAAACTGAGTCACGCACAAAGGACCTCAATCACAAGGAGAAGATCTTTTTTCCATGAAGCAGCTAATCTGGAAGAAGGTCAGGACAGTGCCCCAATTACTCTCCCATGAGGCCAATGTCCTACCTCAGAATATTCATAAACCTTCCTCTCAAAACAGAAGGTAGGGAACTTAGTCACCTTGAGGGCTTAAGATAAAATGAAGAGAAGTCCTTATCTTTGATTAAGGTGTGACTAAACAAAAATGGTTTGATATTAGCCTCTGTTTTAGAATAGAAGGGATACATACTATATCTGAACACCAAAATAGTCATAAAGTTATAATGTTGATTACTAATCCCTCAAAAGGACCACCAGAACAAAGATGATCACACAAAGCTAAGTTTATTAGGCTTTCTGCTGTAAGGCAAAACACACATTGATAGAATCTTAGTGATGTATCACAAGGGGGAAGTCACAGGAGGATATTTACAGGGATTTAAAGGCTGAGCTGGTGAATTAAAGATAAGGTAAGGAACTGGTTGGTAGTAGAGAGACATAATGACATTTATTACATAACAGTTTCAGATGGATGGGCAGAAAGTGGTGAGGTTCTTAACAGGAGTCATGATAAACTGCTAGTTTTGGTAAGTAAGCTATTAGAGTTGGCTCAGAGTTTTAACTTCTAGGAGCAAGTATTTCCTGAACCAAGTAGTTAAATTACTTTTACTTGTTCTCAGTTTTATGTAAGGTAGGAACATAAAAATATTCTCAGTCCTACTATGGTTTAATACATGGGCAGGAAGTATCCTCAATCATAGTCTAAGTTAACACAGAAACAGGACATTAATTGGTTTCAATTCTCATGCCCTGGGTTTTATGAAGTGATCTCAATGATCCCTAACCCCTGGAATTCGTGCCATTATTATCCTTTCTCCATGAGTGTGGGCATGATGTATGACTTTCCCCTAATCAAATGAATATGCAAAGGCAATGGAACATATGTGATTATGTTACATAAGATTATAACATCCCTTTTGCTAGATTTTCTTCCTTACTGGCTTTTAGGTAAGCCAGCCACCATGTTAAGAAGCCCTTGACGAGGACCTGAGACAGTGGCCTCCAGATGACAGGCACCAAAAGCTGAGGACCTCAATCCAGCTACCCACCAGAACCTGAATTCTGTCAACAGTTATGTGCACTTAGTAATGGATCATTCCACAGTCAAGCCTCACATGAGACTGATGCCCCAGTTGAAACGTTGATTACAATGTTGTGAGAGCCTGAAGTACTAAAGGCCCAACGAAGCCATTCCTAAATTCCTTACCCACAGAAACTGTGAGGTAATAAATGTGTTGATTTAAGCCTCTAAGGTAATATTGTTGGTGGTGATATTGTTACATAACAATAGAGAACTTTAGATTATTCTTCTTTCTAAAATGAAGGGCAGACCATTATCATCTAAACACCTGATTAATCCAGCTCTGCCTTGTTGGATTAAGTGGCTGGGTTGTGTAAAGCTTTTGATGGTAGTCATTCCAACACTAATAAGTGTCTAGATTTTCTTATTATTTTGCCAGAAAACTCATTAATTGGGTCATTTGCTGGGACATTGACTTCTCCGCAGCATTCAAGGCTCTGAAAACCATACACTTGTGATTGAAAACACAGACATATACTCACTGAAGGATCGTAATCAGAATTTGTAGTTCACTCATAATACAAGAGCCAAGACTGTGCAAATTAAACCAAGAGAAAGATCTCATCCCCAAACCAAAAACCCTGTAAAACTAGATATGGGGGTAAAAGCCAAATTACTGAATGTCATCATTTCTTTGTTTCCTGGATATTTTAAGTAATATAAAAGGTCCTGGAGAGGTCTGTAGGGATGTAAGTACATTTTTCTCCTGAGATAGCCCATATTCTACCTCCAGATGTCAGTATCCTAAACATTTTGTACCACCACCTGCCTAATTTCAGGAACCTCTCCTGCAGGTTCCACAGCCTCAGTAACATCGTCTAGCTCTCCTGCTACACTTTGAACCACTTCATGTAAGATTATGTACACCTTTGGGGGCTTTTGTAAAATATAAATTGAAGAAGCTTGGAGGCATAAGAAAACTGTCCAAAATTCCTTTTCAATGAGTAACAGTTTGAATGCAAATTAGGATCCAATTTTTCTTATTCTTAAGTTTAACTATCTAAATAACTCTCTTTTTCCCTAAGAGAAAATGATGGGCCAAAATGGATCCTGGGTAACATCAGGGAATATTCCAAAGGCAGTCATCAGATGCCCAAGATGAGAGATTTCTACAAAATTTGTGGTTATAATCAATAAGCTTTTATAATACAAGTCCAACCCCAGTTATTAGGAATCAAGCACTAATCTATTTTTGGCCACGATGCCTTGTGATGTTGTCATATAGGATGGCAATGTTTTAGTATCATTCACTCACCAAGAATGGTCCTGTGCCAGGTGATGAAATCTGTTGTACAAAGATTATCAGGTAACTCTAAAACAAAAAAGCGTAGAGTAGTCCTAAGTGACACAGCTTTCTTATAAAGTCTGAAAAAGTGTGACAGCCTCTGGAATACGTACCATCTGTTTTCTAGCTCTTTCCAAGCTCTAATTCTATGAAAGTGCTATAGCAAAGTCCAGTTCCTATGAAAGTTCCCCAAGTGTAGTTTCTCTGGAGAAAGGAACCTGCCTTTTTAGATATAATGGGATGTAGGGTTTTAGACTTCTTTGTTGTCTGGACTGTTGTAATTTTTTGCCAAATAAAAAGTTGCTTAATGCATTGAATCTCCTTAACTCAGGAAACTAACTAGAACTGGTATCAGAGGAAGATGAGTAGCATGCAAAGGAAAGTGAATACAAATAAAGGCTCTAGGGATTATGCACTCTAGGCCTCAGTTTCTTAGTCTGGGGTGAAATCTTGGGGTTTCCATGGTTATTTTACCATCACATGCTTTTTGTAGGCCAACATCATAGTTTCTTAAGTTATACAATTCTCCAAAAATCTTAATAGGTTTCCAATCTATTTGTTTCTGATCAGTTCCTAGTGCCCACAACCACCCACAAAGTCATAAATCCAAGCCTCCTATAATTTGTTGCTTCTCGAGGCTATTTCTCTTTCTCTAGCAACTTAATGGAATCTACCTTGAGGCCATCTGAAACAATATCTTTAAAGGGAAGGTAATATCCTTAATGTGATATTTGCTGCCAGGATGAATCATTTGTTTAACTGGGAACTCTTAATGTGTTTTTGCCATTCAAAGCCTTTTGTAGTCTTTATTTCCCAAAGTTTAGTGTCTAGAAGCAGTTGATTCTTCTAAGTCTGAAAGGCCACAAATTTCTGAACTTTGTCTAGTCTTTAATTCTGCACACGACTCATTTCTTTCTTTTAAATGTCTTGCTAAATGCATCAATAAACAATCAACACACACTCTTGGCTCTTCCCAGTCATTTTCACTAGAGTTATAGACTCCGTAGGAACTGGGTCTGTCTGCCTGCCATGTTAACACAAACAAGAGATTTACAAAATCTGTTTCCTCAACATTCACTATTTAACCCCCAACGCAGTGTTGTTATTTTAAGCTTTTGTTATGGTGTACCCCACTTCAAGCCTGTATTAGTTAACATATTTCTAAAAGCTATAACAAATAATTACCCCAATTTTGTTACTTTTATATGATAGACGTTTGGGTTTTTTTGGTTTTGTGTGTGTGTGTTTCTCATGTAATGGCCGTTGGTGCAAAACAGGTGAACAGGACAGTCTTGTTCTGTGGGAGGAAGAATGATGGTCTCCCCAACATCTCCACATTCTAATCCCCCAAATCCATGAATGTTACCCTACATGTAAAAAGGGACTTGTAGATAATACCAATTTAAAAATCTTGAAGATGGAGAGGGTATTCTGGACACCCAGTTGGGCCCAGTGTAATCACAATGGTCTTTATAAGGAGGCAGGGGGTCAGAGTGAGAGAAAGAGATGTGACAATAGAGACAGAGGTCAGAAAGATGCAAGCAAAGGGCTCTGAGCTAAGGAATTCAAGTCACCTCTAGAAGCTGAAAAAACAAAGAAAGAGATTCTCCCCAGAACCTTTTTTTAAAAGATTTATTTATTTATTTTCATTTTAGAGAAAGAGAGAGAAAGTAGGGGTGGGTGGGGAAAGGGGCAGAAGGAGAGAGAATCTCAAGCAGACTCCCTGCTGAGCACAGAGCCTGATGCAGGGGGCTTGATCTCCTGACTCTGAGATCATGATCAGAGCCAAAATTGAGAGCCAGGTGATCAACCAACTGAGCCACCCAGTTGTCCATCCCCTAGAGCCTTTAAAAGGAACATAGCCCTGCTCACCCATTTTAGACTTTGGACCTTTAGAATTGTAAGATAATAAATCTGTATGGATTGAAGCCACGAAGTTTGTGGTAATTTGTAATAGTAGCAATGTGAAACTAATAAATACATCTTCTGCAGAGTCAGTTCGGCATCCAAATGGAAACACTGCCATCTTCAAAATGTAAATTTGAAAGTTTGCCTAAGGTTTATCTCTATTATAAGCAGCTGAAAAAGGAATTATAAAGCATGCAGAGATGTATGGATTGGGTACCTAGATAGACCTAGATATAACAGGGGCTAGAAAATATAGGTCTGGCTGGAAAGCTGCTTCCAATAACTCCATATATCATGAATGCAAAAATGTGGATATATGTGGCAAGCTAGTCATTCTACCGCAACCCTAGACTAAAAACAGGGCAGTCAGGTGAAACTATTTGTACTAGATGGTGGGCTAGCATACTCTTTTTCCTCGATTAACTACCAGAACACTGGCAGCAGGCTTACTCACCTCAAATATTCTGGGATTAGAAGAGACTCTGGTAGTGTCATAAATATAAAAAGAGAGTCAAAAATCACCAGACACTTTAGGAAAGCCTCCAATAGGAAAGAAAAATCAAAAAGAAAGAAAGAAAGAAAGAGAGAAAGAAAGAAAGAAAGAAAGAAAGAAAGAAAGAAAGAAAGAAAAAGAAGGGAAAGAAAACAAAAACAAAAAACACCCCACCACCACCCCCTGGAAAAAACAGAAAGGGGGAATTTAAAGAAACAATGGTAATGCATTGGTAGGTGGCAAAAAGAAAAAAGTTAAAGCTAAAATTAGTATCTTCTAAGAAATAAGAAAATATACCGAATTCACAAAATCAGAAGAAAAATATGTTTAAAAAAAGTAAAGACCATGAGAGGAAAGAACTCTTAGAAATTAAAAATGTGACTGAAAAATTTAGAAGAATTAATTTTTTAAGACTGAAAGATTAAATTATGGCTGTCAGAAGAAACAAACACCAGAGCTGACAAATTAAAGAGAAAAGATGAGAGCCCTCTAGGTTTGTGGCAAAGATAGCTATCTATACTCATTAAATATTCCACTACATTTCCCAGAATCCTTGGGATGAGGCAGGGTCATGTGACTAGTTAAGGCCAATGAAATTTGAGCAGAAGAGATATGCGCTACCTCTAGGCTGAGAGAAAGTTCTCCACTCACTTTCCTGGCATAATAACCAACTCTGCAGCAAATAGTAACCAGCACCGCAGCTGTATCAGCTGGGTACCTGTGTGACCATGTGGAACAGATCTAATCTCACTCAACTCACTTTGAACAGGAGTATGAAACAACAGCTGTTGGATTAAGTACTGAGACATCACAACAGAAATTTATCACAGTAAAATGTGTCCTATACAAATAAGTATCAATCTAGGGGATTCAACATTTGACTAATAGGAATTTCAGAACAAGAACACTGGAAAAGGGGCGGCTGAGTGGCTCAGTCAGTTAAGCATCTGACTTCAGCTCAGGTCATGATCGCTGGGTCCTGGGATTGAGCCCCATGTTGGGCTCCCTGCTCAGTGGGGAGTCTGCTTCTCCCTCTCCTCTCCACTCGTGCTCTCTCTCTCTCAAATAAATAAATCTAAAAAAAAAAAATGCTGTTTTTAAAAATATAAATTTATGGTTCTATATTACTTTATAAACAATATACATTCATTAATTTGATTAAAAGATTGAAAATATTTAATAAGGTAACTTTAATATTCAGATTGGAAAATGTTAAGAATTGATATTAAGCAGTATTTGCAAGTAATAGGAAAATGAATATCCTTGTGCATTACTGATGGGAACATAAATCAGCAGCATCTTTTAGGAAAGCAGTATGGCATTGTCAATTAAATTTTAAATTTACACACCAGTTATCCTAATTCTAAGTGTCTTTAGAAATGCACAAATGTGTCTACTAGAATATTCTTAGAATAATACCATAAAATTAATTACTCAAAAAGCAAGATATAAAACAACATATTTAGTATGATTTTTCCATTTATGTAACTAAAAAAGAAAGAAATCTGGATATGTGAGCACGCACATGCGTGTGTGTGTGTGTGTGTGTGTGTGTGTGTGTGTGTGTGTTGAGTGGGATTAAAAAGAAAAGATGCTATAATGTTACCATCTTCTACCCTCTCCATCTCCATTATAAGAGAGATATGACTGACTTGTTTTCTCAATCAGCTTGAAGACCCTAACTTGTTCTGTAAAATTTAGATGTTAAAGAAAGAGAAAAAAATTATGGATGTAATACAGAACTATACCAGAGAGAGTAGAAAAGACAGGAGGGTTGGTCTGGACTAAATTAGGTAAAAAATTTAGAAAGCTTGGAGTAAGAAAGGAGTGAGTCTTAAAGCATTGCTATAGGTGAGAAAAACATTGACAATAAGGACTTAGGGGAAAATTTTTTTGAAAGAAATTTTTTGATGGGTGAGGAATGTTCTCTCCTTTGACTGTTTCTATGAAAGACTGGAGTAAGATTCATATTACTTTCACTTATCTTCTTGGACTCTAAACTGTTTTTTTTTTCATGTAATTAGATCAGAGGACAGCTGGGTATTTAAAGGTTAAAACCATATTATAGACAGATGAAAAGATAACATACAAAGATACAGAGAGATAATCCACAAATACGAAAAACATCTATTTATGTTTCATGTTTAGAAAAATTTATTAAAGATCAGACATCAAACTGTTAACAGCAGTTACCTCTATAAAGTCAGATTAGATGAGAAGTGAAAGAAGTGGGCAGGGGACTTATTTTATATATAAATATATGTCTATTTGTAATATAATTTTTAATTGAAACAGATGAAGAAAATAACAAATGTTAAGATATTACCTCTTCAGGGGCCCCTGGGTGGCACAGCGGTTAAGCATCTGCCTTCGGCTCAGGGCGTGATCCCGGCGTTGTGGGATCGAGCCCCACATCAGGCTCCTCCGCTATGAGCCTGCTTCTTCCTCTCCCACTCCCCTGCTTGTGTTCCCTCTCTCGCTGGCTGTCTCTATCTCTGTCAAATAAATAAATAAAATCTTTAAAAAAAAAAGATATTACCTCTTCAAAAATGTGGCATTTATTTATGACTAAGTAAAAATGACATCTCAGAATTGATTTTTTTTCTTCATTTCAAATCCCTCTCCTGGTCAAGAGAGACTGTGTTTATATGCATATATGGGTCACAGAGGCCTTTCAACTAAAACAGTGAAATAATTGAGGCAAAGATTTTTTTAAGCTTAAAATAAGCATGAAACGATTTGATTTCCCTACTCAATTTTCAAGTATAAACACATATTGAAAGCTCAATTTTCACTAAGAATTTTTTCTTTTTTTTTTTTTAAGATTTTATTTATTTATTTGACAGAGATAGAGACAGCCAGCGAGAGAGGGAACACAAGCAGGGGGAGTGGGAGAGGAAGAAGCAGGCTCATAGCAGAGGAGCCTGATGTGGGGCTTGATCCCATAACGCCGGGATCACGCCCTGAGCCGAAGGCAGACGCTTAACGACTGAGCCACCCAGGCGCCCCAAGAATTTTTTTCTGAAAAGGCTCCTTCTGGACATGTTTAGTCTTCTACTCCCTTAAACTGAATATTCAAAGAAAACATTTTTATATTGTATTGTCAGATCTTCTCATGTAAAGGCCAGAGGAGAATAATATGTTAAATAATGTTAGACAAAGTAACACTCTATGGATAATAAATAACATTTTTAAGGTAGTAAGTTTTTAAATCCTACAATATGACTCTAAAAATAAAGGACTGCTCTTAGAGGACATGCATAGGCAAGTCTAGATAAGAGGGATGAACTCTAGCGCCATCTAGCAAACATGCTGGGTAACATCACTAACATTGTAATCGATCTAACAAAGCAAGGTTAAGTTCCTTGAATCCTATTATATAGATCGTCAACCTTGAAAATCCCACTTAAGCATTCCTTAGACTTTCTAGAGTTCTGAACTTGGTATAGAGCCCTTTCAAAGGCAGGGGCAAAAAACACATTTCAATTTTATCAGACCTAGTAGAGAAAGGTGTCCTGGAAAAGAATGAACACCAGTTAAACTACAGGTGCTCCTCCCCACTTAGGAGAAGCCACTTTCCTTTTATGGAGGATCTACATTAGTACCTGTTTTCTCTAACTAAGAGAAATCTGAAGAGGATTTTAGCTTTTATGGAAAAAGCCATTGCCATACTAATGAAGGTCTTTCATAAAACCAAAGTGGTGCAACATGAACTGTATATCTGTATAAATTTGACAATATACAGATGCCTTCATCTTCATGAGAGAATTGGTATTATTTTATTTCATAATAAAAGCATAATGTTGCTAAATCTGCTAATTTGTGATCTGGGCTATTTTTAGTCATTAAAGTATCAAGAAGAGGAAACACATTTTCCTTTGTCAGCCTCCACCCAACACACATATACACACAAACACACACAAGCACATAAACACACTTTAACTCACTGACATTTTCAATATATATTCATATGTAGTATTTGTAAACCCAAACCTCAGCTACCCAGTAATTTTCAAGCAGAAGTATGTATTTAAGCACAAATCTGTGAACAAATGAGGTAAACTGAAAAGTCTCTTGACCTTCTGAGGCCATAAGGTCTAAATAATGTCATCAAACATATGAAAATACAATACCTGATAGCTTGCTGTTAAAATTCCCCAAGTAGGAGGGTATAAACATATGTTTTAATGATGAAATCCTGAGCATCATAATCCCAGATGTATTTCAGCAATAACAATAAAAAGTGTCACTATATAACTGAGAAGACATGAATGAACGACTAGAAGAATTAATAAATAAAATTTCTATCACCCTACTATCAAGCATAGAAAAGATTTCAAAAACAATGTTAATTTGTTACTTTCTATTTATAAGGAACTTCTTCAAGAAACTCATTATGTTTGCAGCCTTCAAAAAGCTCACATGATGTTGCTTTTACTGCTCTCCAGCAGCAAGAAAAATATGGGTAATAACAGGACCTTATTGGACTACAACACATAGCCTTTTATATTTTCAAATAAAGAGAGATGTGAAAGATGTTGCTTAATTATGGACGTCCAGCAAAGTTAGATACCATTTACATCAGTCAGGGGCAGATCAGGAGACAGAAATACAGGTATTTGATTGGGGATGTTTAATATAAATGTTTATTAAATTCAAAGGGGTATTGGCAAGTAAGAAGCAAAAAAAAAAAAAGAAAACAAAGAAAAGACCACTAGGGAACACAGAAAGAGGGATGCCTGTGTGGCTCAGTCCATTAAGCATCTGCCTTCGGCTCAGGTCATGATTCCAGGGTCCTGGGATCGAGTCCCACATCGGGCTCCTTGCTCAGTCGGGAGCCTGCTTCTCCCTCTCCCTCTGCCTGCTGCTCCCCCTCCTCGTGCTCTGTGTCTCTGACAAATAAATAAATAATATGTTAAAAAAATTAAATAAACTGCTACATTAAAAAGAATACAGAAAGAGCAGATAAAGGAACTGTCACTACCCTTAGGGCTAACTTAGTGCCCCACTAAAGAATCGTCATCACTAGGGCTGATCCATACCTCACTGGAGAGGGTGGAGTCATGGCTCATGGAATGATAGAGAAGTTGTTGAGGGGCTGTGCCAGCAGAACTTGCTGGAAAGTTGCCCTCTGAAGTTTTGGGAGAAGCCATCCACAAGTGTGGTTCTTCACTGGTGGCTCTGTTGCAAAGCCACCTGGACGGGTCCCTAAAGAACCACTCTGCAGGAACTCGTGCTACAGGAACCAGGTGCTAGATAAGTTGCACATCTGACAAAAGCCAGACCTTGGAGAGGCTATGTGTGCTGCAGGAGTCCAGAGAGAGGCACACCCTGGGTGAAGGATAGTCCTTTCTCCAGTGTTCCTGCAGCACCCTCAACTGACAAATCTTAACAACGTGACAGCTGGCATGCGGAGCCCAGCTCCACTCTCACAGTGCACATTGCAGTGTGGATTTGTATCTGAGAGGCAATAAATTCATAGTAGGTATACCAATCTTAATTTGTACTCACTGTCACACATCACAGCGTGCTTTAGGAATTGCTTATTCTCAGCTCACTGGTTTTCCCAAACTTAACTCCCACAAGAGGTTTCTCATTGGTTTAGCTACCTTTAGTCTCCACTTTTAAATCTACGGTGCTCAATCAGATTGATTTCCCTAAACCATCGTTTCACTTTTATTTTCACTCGTGTTGCCTAGAATAGCAATCCTAAACTTGTTAAGTATGAAAACCCCTTGACAATATCAACAATTTTGTCCAGATCACCACATGATGACAGTTTTACTATTAGACCACTTTCAGTGAAAATATAGATGATAAAATGTTATCAGTTAGACATATACAATTAATTTGTATTTTACTAAGTCCTATCACCTACAGTCCAGTACAAACAGTAGCTCAGATACATGTGATAAACACATCTATTCAGTGTCTGGGCTATGCCTGCTCTGGCCAGAGGTCTCAGGCCCACAAATCAGAATCCACTGACTTAAAATCAATTCCAATCCCTCAAACCCAGCACTGAGTCTTCCCTAATCTGATCCAACATACCTCTACAACTCTGTCATTCACTGACACTTCCCACTTCGCTGCAATTTCCCACAATCACTATGCCCTGACCACATTCTGGGATACCTAAAGCCCTAGTCCCACCTGGAATACATACGTTTATTCTTCCTTTTTAATCCAAATCCTACCTTTCCTCAAGGCTCACATTATATACTTATTCCAGGTTGCTCTTCTTGGCCACTGTAGCAGATGTTTCTGTTGAGCTCAGAAGCATCACTGCCCTCCTCAGCCCTCTCCTGCACAGAAGAGGATGAAATCCTAAAATTACATGTCCAGGCTCTTTTCAGCAGGGCTCATTGGCTTCTACCAATTAAGGGGCAGAACCGGAAGGCAGAATTGCATAAGTCATCATTCCCCCCGCAGCAACTGCTGCTAGATGAGTGGGTACTCTCAGTTAACAAATGTGGGGTTGGGCCGGCGGCACTCCCTTCCCAGTACCCCTTCTGCACTCTGTACATAACTCTATCATATCACTTATCACATCGTATTCTGATTATGAGTGTACCTCATTATTTCCCCCAGCAGACGGAGAACTCCACAAGAACCAGCCACTGCAAAGCTGCGGACAGCTGAGCTCCTCAGTGTGTCTTCCCTAGAGCCCCTGCACTTCCGGGTTGCCTAAAAGCCCGCACCCCGCAGCCCTTCCACTATTATATGAGCCTCCAACTGCCTGCATTCAACTCCTTTGTTCTCAAAATACCTACAGTAGCTTTCACTCCTCCGAATTGCGAACTGTGAATTGCAGTAAGGCCTTAATATATGTTTACTGTGTATATGTATAGTAACTATATATAGCTATGTATTACTATGTCAATATGTATTACCATGTATATGTATAGTAACATATGTAACTATGTGTAGTTACCTGGCAGTTACCTTACCATTTCTATTTCAATTATCTCCACAACTAAGCTTCTTAAAGAAACCACTGTGTTTTATATTTCTTTATATATAATCTAGTATCTTTCCTAACAAGCAGTTATTCAATAAATAATTATTGATTTGATTTGATTTTTATTTTAAAGATTTTATTTATTTATTTGACAGAGAGAGAGACAGCCAGAGAGAGGGAACACAAGCAGGGGGAG